>NC_081561.1:147895196-147906282 GCF_022355385.1 Mustela nigripes | reverse complement strand
TGCTCATCCCGCACCCCGACCCCGCACAGAAGCTCCGTTCTTCGTCCCGCACCCAGCCGCCGTCTTGTTTGCTGCAGTGGAAATTCTCGGGATAAGTTGATTCAAAATAAAACAATCGGCACGTGCTTTTCTTTCTTTCTTTCTTAATACAAAGCAAAAGCAGCTTTTCCCTAACAGATTAGTTTCACCTGTTAACTGACCAGTGACGGGGCCGTGGTCCTCGGGAAGGAAGAGGCCTCCGTCCGGGGCAGCTGCTCTCTCTGCTCTCCTCCAGAGCCGAGAGCACGCTGTCCCTGGGTCACTTCAGACAGCGTCACCAGCGTCCCGATGGCCTCCATAATGCGGCGCGGGTGACACGGGTTGACATGGTTACAGCGACGGACACAGGATGGCTCGCGTCCGGCAGAGCAGAACAGGAGTGCGCACCAAAAACACAAACACAAATCCACGTTTCATGACAAGATGGTTCCAGAAGGGATTCATCCCCGGGGAGTCTCCGCGTGAGGACGAAGCCCGCTCGCCGCCGTCGCGCTGTTAGTTTCTAGGCGGCCTGCAAACGGCACCATGAGGAGGTCACTGGTCGCTGTCGTGACCTTGAGAGGAGAAGATCCTGAGCCTCCAGAGGGGACTGCTGCCGGGCAGGGACGGGCCCCGAGACCCACCATGCTGACCCGGGCCAGGCTCCCTGTGCGGGCTACAACTCTCTTCCCGACCCGGCAAGGTTGGGGGTTAGAGGTCACGGAGGGCAATCGGTCTGGCTGGGGCTTGTGGAGGGAGGGAAGTCGGGGTCTGCTCATCAGGGGGCCTGACGGGATGGCCCCGCTGACCCCCCGATCCCGTCACAGGGCAGCGCCGGCTCCTGAGAGGCGGACAGTGGCGGCCCTGCTAGGGCTCCTGGGACGCGCTCTCTGGTGAGTCCCCTGTCCCCCAGCTGGGGCCGATCGAACCATGCATCTCCACCAAGGAAGCCCGGGGTCTATGGAGTCACAAATCCTGCATGACTTGGGGTGTCCTAAAGTTTTATCGCCATTTAGGGCCGTGAATAGGCTATTATTAGTTTCTGTGTCTGTTTCAGAAAAAAACAAAAACAAAAAACAAAAAGAAAAAAAAAACCAAAACCATAATTGGGAAGTCACGCGTAACGTTGGGTTTTGAGGGACGCCCGATGCCTTCTGGCCAGGAGCACGTTCCCAGGCTGGCACCTGATGCTCACGGTCCCGGAGGCGGACCGGGTTTCCTGGGAGCCCGTGCAGTACACGGTCCTGACGGCGCCGTCGGGGTATTCCCGCCGTGTGAACCCGGCCGTTTGGATCTCCCTCTGCCCGTTGCTGAGCACGATGGTCCTGTCGCCATTCCTGGGAGAGGACAGGGAGCCGGTGAGAGAGCCGGCGCGGTGGCGAGGCCGGAGTGTGGGAGGAGGCCCGGGCGGTGCGTCTGCTCCCGCCCTCCTGGGCTGGAAGCTTGACCTGGGGGAGAGGGGAGGGGCTGCAGGGGAGTGAGGGGACCACAAAGTACGATATTCTGGAGAAGTGGCACCGAGCTCACGCAAACTGCGCGGTGGGGACACCTCAAAGTCCACCCCGACGTCCAGGAGGGCCTGTGGGGCCGCGGGCGGCTGGCCGGTGGGCACAGCCTCACGCCTCTCCCCTGCGCACGCGGGGCGTTGGAAGGTCGCGGGCTCTGGGAGCGCCGCCTCGGGGTGTCTCCCGCGGCTGCTCCGGTGGGCCTGCTTGCACCCAGGCTCCCACCGACACGAGCCGACCAGGCGTGCACAGAAGGCCTCGAGTACTTTCAGGTTGCAGCGCGAGCCTGGCCACGTCAGCGAGGAGAACGCAAGTCAGCGTTAGGATCCATGTGGGAACCAGATCAGGGTCAGAGACAACACGGCAGGGTCAGTGACAGCATCTTCCATCGCCCCGTTTACGCAGACACCTACTCTTACCCAAGTTAAGCTGAAGCAATGGTTGCCCACACGCACCTGTGTCCTGTCGTCGTACTGACCTTTCCACGGTGACGACCGTCCCGTCCGGAAACACTGTCTCCTCACGGCCGCCGCTCAGACGTCTCACGGTCCCGTCCGGATGCACGATCTCCGTCGAGCCATCGGGGTGGTATTTTTCTGTGGAATACACGTTTTAGAAATGCAGCCCCTGCTCTCCGTGCTGCGTCTCTCACGGCTCCCACGTGTCCCCCAGCGACCCACGCCACAGAGCCCTGGTATTCAAGACGCGGTCTTGTGTCCTGCTCCGTCATTTTTTATGTGTAGTCGAGTGTCTTGCTCAGACTGAGCTCCCGCGTCTCCGTAGAAGACAAAATTCATGTTCTTCCACCTTTGCTCAAGTCATCCCCTTGGCTGAAATGTTCTTTTCCTCCCGTGTGCTCTCCAGGTCCTTCGAGAGGGAAGGTCATTTGTCCATCCCACACCGGGCGACCTTGGGCTTCTGAATGCCTCCGACCTTCACTCTTACTGTTTTGACCTGGGGCGTCAGACGAGATAACGGGGTGAAGACCCAGGTCTTCCTCTGCGCGAGCCTCCGGGGGCGATGCTGACTTTTAACCTTGTGCAAGAGACAGACCCTGAGGGGCTCCCCGGCTGGTTCAGTCGGTAGAGCGTGCAACTCTAGATCCCAGGGGTGTGAGTTCGAGCCCCACGCCAGGAGCGGAGCGTACTTAAACAGAACCTTTAAATGCGACAAGGCTCTCTGTCCAATGCCGAGACCCTGCTCTACCCCATGTTCCCACAGGATCAAAGGCAGGTTATAATGCACACACGTGGTGTAAATCACTATTCGCATGTGATTGTGAAGTAAGGAAAGCTGTTAGACTTGATTGATTAGTTTCTGTTTTCTTTCTGAAAATATGCATGTGCTTTTGTTTGAACTGTTAGCAGTTGCCGGCAGATAAGAGGAAACACCAAACAGGAGAAAAACAAATCTTACAACTGAGGGAGAATTCTACCCATTGAAATATTTTTTAGCAAAAAAACTGTGAAAGCTTGTTTTTCTGTTATATTGAGGGAATGCCCAGGACGACCCGGGGGTGGCTCTTCTTTGGAACGATTCTCCGGAGCCCCACGGACTGCACGGAGCTCACAGATCCCCGGTGCCACTCTGAGCCCAAGCCTGCTGGTCCACGTGAATCCTACAAGAACACGCACGTGACACACAGTTGCACACGTCAGACGGCAGGAGTGGAAAACCAGGCCTTTGACCGCTCTCCTGAAATGTCCGTCCCAGGGAGCAGGTCTGAGGGTGCAGATGCGCCTCCCAGGGCTGTGACCGAGGTTGGGGACAGCGAGGAAACACAGGTCTACAAAGCGCCTCTCTCCCCAGGTGACCAGACCACACACTGACGGGTCACTGACACGGTGTGCGGGAACAAGCACGCGTCGTGCTCTATTGTCAAGAACTGGCGAAGGTCACCGGAGGAGACGACTGCTCTCGTGTCCACCTCTGCGCGCACTTGCCAAGTCAGAGCCCAAAGGACAGGCTGTGAGGGTCCATCTGGGCATCGGCTGGAAAGAGCCTGCTTTGGGGCCCCTCGAGCCCCTGATGATGGTCTCCTTGACTCTCGGCGTGCGGCAGGTCAGACCCTCTGACAACACCACCGCCGCCAAGTGTGATGCCCGATAAAACAGCACTGGAGACCCATGTCGATGCGCTCACGCCCACGACAGAGGCCTGACCTTGCAGGGGCGGCCAAGAAGCAGCTGGAGCGGACTAGAGCCTCCCCACTGTCCGAGCTGCCCTCGCAGGGGCTCCGCAGGGACTCAGAGCTCATCCCTGCTTCCAGACGACACGCTCACGTCATGCCCCCTGGACAGGGACGAGGCAGGAAACATGCATGGCAAGACCAGGCTCCAGGGAAAGTGTCCCGCTCCGAGTCCTGCGGGAAGCTGGGGAGAGGGGACGCCCCAGTCCCAGGAGCAAACCCAGAGGAGCCCCCGCTGGCAGCACCCTAGAGCCTCTGAAAGAAGCAAGGCCAGATCTCTCCCGGCTGACAGACCCCGACGGGGACCCGGGACGCACCACCACCACCCCCCGCCCCGCACAAGCCGACAGCTGGGGCCGCGGAAGTGGGGAGGGAGTGTTCCACGGGGGTGGCACCGGCACGGGCTGGCCGCCAACGCCCCTAGTGTGACGCTGAAAACCAGGGAGAAGTGATATTAGCACGAATGACAGGCCGGCCCCGTTCGGCCGAGGAGACTGGGAGGCGACGGCCAACAGCTCGCCCAGGAAGCAGCAAACCCAGGACAGCGTGGTGTGAGGAGCGCCGGGGAGTGGCGGGAGCAGCTGAGCCCCACACTCGTGACGAGAGGGACGGACGGTGCAGGAGGGTCGTGCCGCGGTGGACGACGGCTGAGGGCGTTGCTGAACTCGGATGGGTGCCGGACGCGGCCGAGGGCACCCCGGTCCACCGCGCCACAAAGGGCTTCTAGACTCCCACGCCCACGAGTGAGCTGCGTGGAACGTGCTTGTAGGAGGGCATCGTGCCGTCTTCTAAGCTCGCCTTTCCCCAGGCCTCCTGCGACGGCGGGTGCCCTGCCTTTCAGAAGACGCGGGTCACTCACCCTGAGGCTCACACGGTCCCCAGCACCGCGATGCGGTCCCATCCGCAGCCGCCCCGTCGCCACGGACCGCGAGACACAGCGTCCCCCGCGAGCAGCAAGAAAGAAGACGATTCACCCGCAAAGGAAGGCGTCGGGGGTGCCAGGCCTTCCCACCGATGAGACGGGTGCCGCAGGAAACCCTCCCCGCGCTGAGAATGATTGCTTGTCCTGCGTTTGCTCCAAATTCTCCAGCGAGGGCCCTCGGCGCAAACCCAGTTTGGCTATTGTAAATGATGTTGCTATAAACATAGGGAAGCCTGTATCGCTTTGAATGACTCTTTTCATATTTTTTTGGCTAAATATCCAGTAGTGCAATTGCTGGGTCATAGGGGGGCTGGGTCATAGGGGGGCTCTATTCTTAACATTTTGAGGAAACTGCACACCGTTGCCTGGAGTGGCTGCCCCAGCGTGCGTTCCCACCAACAGTGTAGGAGGCTCCCCTTTCTCCGCAACCTCGCCAGGACCTGTTGTTTCTGTTTTTACTTTCGTCATTCAGAAGGTGTGGGTGTAGCTCACAGTGGTTCTGACTTCATTGCCCTGATGATGAGTGATGTTGGGCATCTTTTCTGGTGTCTGTTGGCCATTTGTATGTCTTCTTTTTTTTTTTTAATTTATTTTTTTTTTCAGCATGACAGAATTCGTTGTTTTTGCACCACACCCAGTGCTCCATGCATTCCGTGCCCTCTCCAATACCCACCACCTGGTTCCCCGACCTCCCACCCCCCCGCCCCTTCAAAACCCTCAGGTTGTTTTTCAGAGTCCACAGTCTCTCGTGGTTCACCTCCCCTTATGTCTTCTTGGGAAAAATCTCTGTTCATGTCTTCTGCCCATTTTTTAACTGGATTATTCATTTTTTGAATGTTCAGTTTTATCACTTCTTCATATATTTTGGATACTAGCCTTTATCAGATATGTCATTTGCAAATATCTTCTGTTCTGTCGGTGGCCTTTTAGTTTTACCAATTGCTTCCTTCGCTGCGCAGAAGCTGTTGGTTTTGCTGAAGTCCCAGTAGTTTATTTTTGCTTTTCTTTCCCTCGCCTCAGGAGACAGATCTAGGAAGAAGCTGCTGTGGCCGATCCCGGAGAGGTTACTCCTTCTGTTCTGCTCTGGGACTCTGATGGTTTCCTGTCTCACATGTAGGTCTTTCAACTATCTTGAATTTATCTCTGTGTAGAGTGCAAGGAAATGGCCGGTTCCGTTCTTCTGCATGGGACTGTCCAGTCCTCCCAACACCCTTTGTCAACGAGACTGTCTTTTCCCACTGGATATTCCTCTTAGCTTTGATGAACATTGATTGACCACAGAGTTGGGGGCTTATTTCCAGATTCTCTATTCTTGAAAACACAACTTTTATAAACCTTAATCTAAAGGCAATTATATATATTTATGTAAATTATAATTTATGTAAATATGAATTATATTTATGAATATAAATATGTGCTCTCAAGCACACATTGGACATTTGGGGGAGGATGACTATATTCTGGTCCTTAAAGGAAGACAAAATATATCAAAGAAAGGGTAACAATATAAGCTATGGTCTGACACAACTTAGCTGAATCAAAATGAAGACAAAAGGAGAGCTAAAACTCCCCGCACACGTGGAAATTATTGCAAGACACTTTCAAACGTAATTCACGAGCTACAAACTACAGGAAAATAATCAATCAATCAATAATCAAACTACCAGAAATAATAAGAGATACTTAGAACTGCATTAGAAAAATAAATGCTAACACAATTCGAGGGATATAATGAAAAAGGTGCTCAGAGGGAATTTATAGCCTGGAATGTTTATGTTAAAGAACAAACACCAGAAATTGAGGAGAACTTATGCCTCCCCTAAGGACCGTTTTTAAGATATTTATTTTGAGAGAGAGAGAGAGAGCTCAAGTGGGAAGGGCAGTGGGGAGAGAATCTCGAGCAAATTCTACTCTGAGTGCGGAGCCCAACGCCGGGCTCGAACTCACAACCCTGAGATCACGACCTGAACCAAAACCAAGAGTCAGACACTTAATGGGCTGTGCCACCCAGGCACCCCTCCACCTGAAGGATTTAAGAAGAAAATGAAGTCAAACAAAACGCATAATAAATATAAAGCCTGAATTTGTGGAAGAGAAAAAGCAGAGCTGTAGTACGACACATCAACAAAGCCAGAAATCAGCAATCTGAGATAAATAATAACCACAAAGACCTCTGTAAAACTGGTCAAGGGAGAAGCTTTAGGAAGGAGAGAGAAGCCACAGCCACAGCTGAAGCAGACGCGAGCACATGTAACGGGCTGAGTCCGATCGTGCGTGACTTCTGGGATCCCGAGGGACAGCGTTTCACTCCGGGCTGCGGAGCCAGACCGCACAGGAAGCCAGTGCGTGAGTGTGCACCGGCCGCACGCTCGCTGCTGTCAGGTCCCTCACCGCTAAGGTGAGGACAGCGAGGGCACCTATGTCTCCGGATCCGTGCGCAGATGGACAGCAGCTAGAAGCCTGCTGGCCACGGAATGACCACCACGTAACTCAGAGTTAGTCGACGGCTCTTAGTACTAAATCATTAGGGCTGTGGCTTTCATTACCTGGAAACTTCGAGGGACTTTTCTCACTCCCCAACTAGACCTCAGCTGTGAGACACACTGGAAAATGTACCAGAGGTCCAGGGACCACCTCCCAAAATGAACAAAAGGAGAAACGAGCGGATGATGGCGGCGAGCCTGGAGAAGCAGGGGGAGGCCCCGAGTTCTGCAGTGAGAAAGAAGTTGATGTAGAAGGACATGGGCTGGGAGTTCCAGAAGAAGAAAGGAGAATGCAGCGGAATGGCAATTTCCCCAAAGGTCACGGCCATGAACCTTCTGGGGTGGACGAGGAAACGTAAATCTGTAGGAGTAAGAAGCAGAACGAATTCCAAACAGAATAAATAGAAATCCTAGGGATATGTTGTGGGTGGAACTATGTTCCCGCAAAGTTCCCGTGTGCGTGTCCTAACTCTCACGGCCTCAGAATGGGGCCTCACCCGGCAAGAGCATCTTTGCAGTGGTAGTGAGTTAGGATGGGGTCCCACTAGAGTCGGGTGGGCCCTGATCGCACGGGGCTGGAACGTGCGCAGACACACAACGGGTGAAGGGGGCCTGGAGGTGCGCAGCTTACCCTCCAGGGGCCAGGAAACAGGATGAGATCCACACGGCCACGCACACATGCGGGCACAGAGAATGCTAAAGCAAATAGGACAAAAAGTTAAAAATTGGTGAATCTGGGTAAAGGGCACACAGAAGTTCTCTGCACATCCTGGAAGTTTGAAACTACATTAAAATAAATGATAATCATTTTAATTCAGAGCCAAGAAAAAACAATGGACCATACCGGCACAGCTGAAGTCTGCGTTAAAGGACAGACCCCGAGCGCGACGCCCGCAGTGAGAGTGCGTCTTCCCTCCAGCTCACGCAGGAGCAGGATACTGAACACGCGGACGCTGAAGAGAAGCAGGACCCGTGCAGACCGTGTGTCCGAGCGTGGTGCACGCAGCTGTCACCGCCAGGCAGAGGTTAAACAACAGACTTGAAACAGACGGGGAAGGGATAGACTGACGGCTGGTCTCACACCAGCAGGACAGAGCAGGTGGTCACACCCGTGGGGCACGGTGACCCACTACGGCACCACCCCCCACGAAACAGGACGCTCCTTTGGCCCCGGAGGCTGCCCTGCCCGCCGCTGGGGATTCGCAGGAAGCACCCACCATGCCTGACGCAGCCGACCTGGGTGGGTTAGTTCCACTCCCTTCGGAGACAAAGGATGAGCACCGGGGCGGGAGTAGAGGAGACTCGGTGCGAACGGACGTCATCCGCATGCTGGCAGGTGAGCAGGATGGCTAATGTCCAAAGTGGCTTTGACTCTGTGGGTTACAGACGCGGAGAACCCGGACCCCACCCCTCACGTGGGGCGCTCCTGATTTTGTAAAATTTCAGCTTGCTTGGTTTGAAAAGCCGAGGACGGGACCCACCCATCCCAAACGAGTCCATCATGAGCAGCGGCACTGTAGCCCCAGACGGGTAGGAAACGTGCGTGTGGTTTGAAGACCTGGGAGCGGAGCTCGAGCCGTCGGAATGAGAGCAAGAGCCGCAGCTCCTGCGCAGGAACAGGGAAGCTGATCTCTGAGCAGAGACAGCTGGTGGCTGTTCACAAACTTGACCCTCGTCCTGGCCACTGCTGGGGGCGCTGGACTTTCACCCTCTTTCCAGACGTGCCCGTCCGGCCACAGGCTATTTCGTAACTATTTGCAGGGTCAGGAAGATGCAGCAATGCTGCGTAGGAAGTGTGCCGCCAGAGCGGGTTTCATTTTCAAATTGGCCCCAGATCAGGAAGTGACATTTTTTTCCCCGTGCAGAGAGGCCGGATTTAACCATTCCCGCTGCTGGCAGCCAGGCAGGAAACGACACAAAAACACAAAACCCAAAGGGAAGAGTGCTTTTCGCAAACGCGGACGGCCAGGCAGAGGGTGTCGGAGGCGGGGAGCAGAGACAAGGCTGCAAGACAGAAAACCACCCCAAAGTTGACGGGAAATTAACCGTAAGGAGTTTTTCACACGGCGCACTGGAGTTGGCAGATCTCGTTGGTATTTGGATAAATGTGCAAACTCACTTAGACTGTAAGCCTCGGCCGCCGCAGAGGCTGGAGGAAGAGGTTAGCACTTGGGGTGTGGGCCTGGCGGCGAGGAAGGGGCTCTGGCAGGAGCTGAGCCTAGGACAGGAGCAGCGGGGACCCTGGAAGCAGCTCAGGATTAACTGGGTCGGGGACAAGAGAGACCCGAAGAGTCCCAGTCTTGTTCCAACAAGCTCCGAGCATTGACCCCTCGCCTCTGTGAGGAGGACCTAGAAATCAACATCAGACAGAAATTCCGTGGCCGGTGTCCACACAGGTGCCATGTGACACATTCACACAGCGCATCCTGCGGCGGAGAATCCGTCCACGTCCACATAAGCCTTTTGCTGAACTTTTAAAGACCCAAGTAAAAAAATCAGCCACAGGGCCGCCTGGGTGGCTCAGTGGGTTAAGCCGCTGCCTTCAGCTCAGGTCATGATCTCAGGGTCCTGGGATCGAGCCCCGCATCGGGCTCTCTGCTCAGCGGGGAACCTGCTTCCCCCCCTCTCTCTCTGCCTGCCTCTGCCTACTTGTGATCTCTGTCTGTCAAATAAATAAATAAATATTTTTTAAAAAAATCAGCCACAAAACCTCCTCGTTATTGAGATACTATGTATTTTCCCAACAAGAAGCCTAAGGAACATATTGATAGTCAGTCCATGAGAAAAGCATTGGGTGCTGACCTACGTTTGCAAAACAGTGAGCGCTCCTGCCTCCCGCCCCTTCCCCCGGAGCCCCGGAACCCACGATACTAAGGATGAACAGGGCCAGAGAGGAAAGGGTCAGCTTCCCCAAGCCCAGCGCTTTCCCAATCTGTTTGCTGGAACCCTTGCGATGCGGCTGGCGGCGCTGGCAAGCGATCTGAGCATAGTGTGGGAAGTCTCAGCTTCCAGGGTCAGAGCTCCCCAGCCAGCGGCTAGGCCCAGTATCGGGGGCGGGGGCGGGAACCCAGACACGCAGCGCCCGCCGCACTGGCCAGCGCCAACAAGGCTACCACACTGCCAGCGGCACCCCAGGCCCCGGAGCCAGCATGGGTGTCCACCCTGTCTCGGCTCTCACAGCGCCGCCCACTGGTCCCGGGTCCCTGACGGTCCATGGTTGGGGCTTTCTCACGGGACGTCCATGATGAAACTCAGACAAGACGTCAGGCGGCCTGGAGGCTCTCAGCAAGCAGTCAAACGGGCGCTGGCTATGGCCCGCAGGTCAGCACCCTTGAAGTGACCTCCTGCGCACGGGACCCTGTAGGGTTGACTTCATACCCCCAGCAGTGTCACTCCGGCGAAGAGCCGCGGCAGCCTGACAGGTTCTCGCGTGAAGGTTTTCAGGTTGTTCAACGGTGATGGTTAGACTTCTTACAGTAGAAGAAGAAGAAAACCAAAGGGCGAAATCCAGACCAAATACTGATTATCTGAGGGCTCCAGGGTGGTTCAGGCAGTTCAGCGGCTGCCTTCAGCTCAGGTCGTGATCTCAGGGCCCCGGGTTCGAGTCCCGCATCGGGCTCCTTGCTCAGCAGGCAGCCTGTGTCTCCCTTTGCCTCTGCCCCTCCCCCTACTTGTATGCGCTCGCTCTCTCTCTGTCAAATAAATAAATAAATAAATAAAATCTTTAAAAAAAAAAAAACTTAAAAAATACTCATTTTCTTGAACAGTCTTTCAACCTACTTGTATAAAAATGATAGCCATGGGGCACCTGGGTGGCTCAGGGGGTTAAGCCTCTGCCTTCGGCTCAGGTCATGATCTCAGGGTCCTGGGATCGACCCCACATCGGGCTCTCTGCTCAGCAGGGAGCCTGCTTCCCCCTCTCTCTCTGCCTGCCTCTCTGCCTACTTGTGATCTCTGTCTGTCGAACAAA
>NC_081561.1:147868113-147895096 GCF_022355385.1 Mustela nigripes | reverse complement strand
AGGGCTCTCTGCTCAGCAGGGAGCCTGCTTCCCCCTCTCTCTCTGCCTGCCTCTCTGCCTACTTGTGATCTCTGTCTGTCGAATAAATAAATAAAATCTTTAAAAAAACCAAAATGATAGCCACTGCATAGTTAGGCTAAATGACCACATTTACTGATCACGACATGTTAAAACAAAACAAAACAAGCCACCTGATGTCCTTCTGCGCGGCGAGCACCCCTGGGCTAGTCTCTGGTGGACAAGAGCTGCCAGGAGCGCGTTTCTAGAGGCAGCAGCTGCGAGTGTCAGGGCGGGTCTCACAGCCCAGTGCCACGACCGTGTCTGTGAAAACGTACAATCCTCTGGTGGTGGCGGCCACGGCGGACAAGGGAGACAGCAGGAATATGACCTACTTCAATAGAGCACTCTCTCTTATAATCCACACTCAGATGCTGGTGGGGGTCGAGCGACAGTGGTGACCTTGAGGAGGACGTGAGAGCGCGTCCTCTCAGCGGGGAACTTGCCCACGAGGTGTCCCATTTAGAGAGCCGGCCCTCCCAGAGCACAGGTCACTAGTGTGAGAGAAGAGGGACTCAGCACAGTGAGAGATAAAATTAAACGGTTTGAAGCCAATTCACAAAACCAAGAACCTCAGATTTTAACCAGAACACGGAATTCTTAGAACTTGAGAGAGGACGGCTTCGGAGAGAAAGCCGCTGGAAAGCTGAGCGACCGGCCTCCTGCTCATCGTGCCCCCTCCGGGCAGACAGCGAGCGCACAAGTGCCCGCTGCCGCCATCTCCTCGGGCTTCTGGAGCGTTTGCAGCCCCCACCCCAGCACCGGGCTCCAGGCTACGTGAGGCCAATCAGAAATGAGACTTGGGTCCTCACTCGGTTCCTCATGCCCCGAGGTATCCGGACGGTCACTGCCGGGGAGAACGGGCATAGCAGGCTCCGCCGTCTGGTAAAGCGAACGTTGCATGAGACGCGCCGACGGCCGCCCGCGCTCAGCGGGCACGAGAGCCCGCGCCACTCACCTGTCTGCTCAGGGAACCGCAGATCGGCCGGACCGCTGGGATGGGTCGTGTGCGTGATCCCAGCGTCTGCGGAACCGTAAACCTGGAACCAGAAACACCCGCGTGGGGAGGCTGCTTGCGTTAGCATCTTGAACCTGGCTTTGACCTAGTGAAGTACTTCTTGCCAGTGGGAAAGGCCTGCCCCGTCCACGGGAAGGTCCTGGGGCTTGCCACGAGTCTGAGAGGTCACCTCCTGTGGGGCGGCCCTGTCCTTCACCCGGGCGGCCTCGGTCCTGGGGAGACCTGCTGCTAACCCGGCCCCGCGACTTCCTGACGGGCGCAGAGAGTGCGAGCCGGGAGCCCCACGACCATAGCCACCCAGCTCGGACCCCGCACCCGCCAGGCGCTCCAGAGAACTCGGACAGGCCCCCACGGCGTTCAGACGCCCACGGAGCCCTGCCTCTGGGACCGGTCACCGGATCGTGATGTTTCAAATCAGTGTGACGCCTTTGGGCTCCAGCCAAGGGGCGAGGGAGGGCGGGAAAGAGCAGCCGCGGACGGGGACGCTTACGGGGGAGGAAGTGTTGCTCTCGGCGCAGCGCAGCGCCCCAAACCGTATGCGCGGGAGGAGACGGTAATCAGAAGAGGGGCGAGGAAGCAAAAACCCATTTCATGCTAATGTTTTCAAAGTGAGACTTGGAAGGCAGACGTTTCACTCGACTCCTGGTTTGGGGCCCGGCCCCGGTCACCTCGTGCGGGCCACCCGTAAGGTCAAGGCCCCGCTGTCAGGAAAGGAGGCGCCGTGCGCTCGTGGGGAACGTGCTCGATGGAGGGGAAGCATCTCGCCCCGGGCTGAGAGCCGAGGGCCTGGCCTGCCCTCTTGTTCCAGAGGCTCAGTTTTCCCTCAAAACCAAAGAGCCAGCAGCAGAGAAAAACATGGCAGGTGCCCCACCACGACACGCTTCTGCTCGCCGCCGGCACCGCACCGGGAACGTGCCAGGACCGAGATGGGGAAGCTTTCCTTCCAAGGACGGCTGTGGGGCTCTGGCTAAGAGACAACATCGGGAGACTCCGGGTTCTGAACTTAAAGTGTTGGAGTAGGCGCTGAGTCAGTGTCACGTATGACTGAACCACACGGGGACATAAGCAGAGTCACCATGTACCTGGGTCTTCTAGGCTCTCCGTGTTTGCGCTGCTCGGCAGACAAGCGGGCGTGGGGTTACCTCGGGCCAGTGACAGGGCACACGGCCAGGATGCCATGGCTGCGACCGTCCCAGGATTCTAACGGCCACCCTCGCAGGTGGTCAGAGGCCTCGGGCTGGGTCGGAGTTACAGAGCAGGGAGCCGACGCCTCTCGTTACCACCGTTAAAACAGGAAAAACGGAAACCGGAGAGGAGCGCCGCGGTCATTCAGAACTCCCCGGGCCCCGAACGTCCGCATTTTCATCCCAAAACTTGGTGAAAAAAACAAAACAAAACAAACAATGAGGTCGATTATTCTAAAAAAGACTTTTTTAAAGAAATGAGTAAGTTCGTAAAGAATACAGTTCGGCGACGTCCCTGTCCCCCAAGCCTGTCGTCCGTCTCCCTTCTTCTCCAGGCTTCGCTCACAACGAGCCTTTGTAAGTCGACCAAGTTTCCAGAATCACGGTCAGTCCTGAGTTGTCCGGGGTGTTGCTTCTCCGGCAGTCTTGCTATAAATCCTCCAAATTTTGAGGACTCAGTCCCCCACCCCCCAACCACACGACAGCGTAACACCGCATGGACACGCACGGTGTCCCAGGGTCACAGACACGGTGTTTGCCGAATGTGGGAATCCTGAACCATGTAAACGGCCGTCATTACTCCGTCAGAATTACGAGTCTACCTTGGCACCTGCCACCGTCACACCTGTATCGTCTGGCTTCTCGGCCGCTCTCGGTTACCCCCCCCACCTCAGCATGACGGACAGTTTGGGCAGATAGCTCCTGGTTGGGAGGAGCGGGAGGTGCACCCCGGCCTGCGCCCGCCGGGCGGCAGCAGCACCCGGCCCTCCCCACCCGCCGCCGGCCGGGACATCCCAAGCTGTGCAGACGCTGCGAATGTGCCGGAGCAAAACCGTCCCCAGCCGAGAGTCCCTAACCTTCCCAAGAGCTGTTCCGGCTCTTCAGGTGCAGAAACTGGGGCTTGATGAGCTTAGTTCCTCTGCTCCTGTGCGGGCCCAGGGCCACCGGGAGTCCACTAAGTCCCCATCCCTGCGGCCCACGCTTCCTGCCTCCCCGCACGGGTGGCGTCCGCGGGGAGACAGGCCTCCTGTCCCCGGGCTGTGAGCGCCGCGGGACAGGAAAGGACACTGCGTCTCCCCCATCTGAGCCGCCGGGTCCCAGCTCGCACGAGGCACACTGATCGCTCTGTAACTGAGTGTTCGCTGCGTGTCCCTAGAGGACGTGGTGGTGGGGCCTTCCACGGGGCGCTTGTCCACGAGAGTCCGCACCGTCTCCGAGTTAGCTCCCCGTCCTGGTCTCCCACTAGAGGCGTCGCGAGGCTCGCGGTCTCCAGGTGGCTGAGCGGGAATTCACGGCCAGCAGGTGCCAGAGTTTGCTCCCACCGGAACGTGGGACTTGGGGGCTCGTCCATCAGGAATCTCACGGCCCAACGCATCCAAGCCGCCCGGCGGGCCCGAGGCCCTCGTCCTTGAGCCCCCAGAGGAAGAAGGGTGCAGGCGGACGGAGACCTTCCTCATAGCTGGTGGTCTTGACGACAAAGAAAAGGCAGGCGTGGATTCTGTACTCACCAGCCTCTGATCCGGCAGGACCTTCTGCAGGTCCCCTTTAAGCACCGCAGGACGGCGGTCTTCTGGCCGGCCCCCCTGTCCTTGCCACTTTCCTTCGAGAAGGGGACGGCGTCACGGCCCTCGCCGGGGGTCTCGGCCGCCTGCATGGAAACACACGAGATCCAGCAGGCAAGAGGACGTAAAGCGTGATTCTCACGGAGTCACTCTTCCCCCCTCCAGAGTCCTCGCGTGTCGACGGCTCAGGGTTTATCTCCGCAAGTCCTAAGTCCGTCGCCCCAAACCTCGCCTCAGCCCTGAATCTCGTTGTGGAGGATGCAGGTTACAATTGGCCCCAAACCTCTGCTTCTCTTAAGCTCACGCGATGCGAGTTCTCCGTCGTCTGTCTAGACCGCCCACGGCACGGAGTTTGCCGAATATGGGAATCCTGAGCCGTGTAAACGGCCGTCATCACTCCATCAGAATTACGAGCCGCGCATTTTCCATCCCTTTCTTCTGATCCCCGCGACACTCCCCCTGACCCGAAGATTCACCGATTTCCATTAACGGTCGGCAAAACGGTGTGTGAGTTCAGAGGCATGATGCTAACTAGGAGTTTTGGAAAATAGTGTTCATGTGACTATTAACAGAAGGGGGGCGCTGACCGACGGAGGCCCAAGACCTGGGGGGCTGACATCTGCACGTCGGTAACATCTGCCCGTCTGGTAACATCTGCACCTCTGAAAAGTCCGCACGGTCCAAGTGTTGTTATTAGTCACGTTGTGGCCTTGTCGTCCTCGACTGTAGCTCGGAATGAAGTTGCTGATTTGACTGGGGAAGGTGCAGGGGACGAGGAGCAGAGTCTGGGCTTCTCGAAGCCTCGTCGGCCACCCCTCGAGCAAAGGTCAACGGTGGACACCCCGCCAGCCCGCGACGCCGCAGCCATTGGCTTCGGGCTGGAACCAAGACCTCTTCACCCTCGTCCCAAACCAACTGGCGAGTTGAAGCGAGTCTGGGTTCAGCTCAGTCTTAGAAGATCGACTGCTCAACCCACAGTAAAAACTCTGATGAGGTTTGAAGACACGATCGCGTCTCAGAAATGAGAAAGCACAAGTCACGTTTCAAACATTCCACATGAGGAAAATGTTAAGCTTTTGTCCACATTATAAAAAAGGCAGGCAGGAGCGATAAGCGAGCAGACAGCCGTGCGTGTGTCCGACACAAGACACACCCGGGGCCCCAGGCTGGAGCGACGTGGGTCAGAGCGTGGGGCCAGCAGGTGCGTGAGGCTTCGAGGGGGGGACCGAGCCGCCTTCTGCACCCCCAGCCCTCGAGGGGGCCTATGGTGAGTGAGGGGGTCGCCCACGTTCTCATCCAAGGAGTGGGTACACAGCGTCGCTTCCTTCTCGTAGACCCCCCGGTGAGACGGGGACGGAAGGTCTTCAAATCCCATGGTGGCCCCTGAGAAACCCATACAACCACCGCACCAAGGAAAGAGCCTGTAGAGGGGTTCAAGCTGTCCCACAAGTAGCACTCCCTGCTGTTCGTTTACGCAGACGTTTTCTCTGCTTATGAGAGCGCGGGTCCCCCTAAGGTCGGCCAGAGCCCCCCACAGGGATGAGGACGATTCCACAGCCCAGTGGGACCGGCTCAAAACAAAGGCTGAGGAAGGGCGTGATTTCGGCTCAGGCCGTGGTCAGAGGGACGTGAGATCGAACCCCACGTCGGGCTCCCTGCTGACCATGAAGTCTGCTTGGGATTTTCTCTCTGCCCCTCCCCCTCAAACTGATAAATCAATATATCTTTAAAATGTTGGCTATGGAGGAAGGCGCTGCTGCCGCTGTGTCCCGGGGGCATGGGAGACCCCAGGGGCAGTGATGGCCGCCCACCCCTTCTGCAGGCTTCCTGAGACCACCGTCGGTCAGCCCGTGGACGCACCCTTCATAGCCAGGAGGGCTCCTCAAGGGCAAAAAGGTGGAGGCCGAGACAAACCACAAAAATGTGGAGGCGATAAGGGGCAGGTCGGGTTTAAAACATGTTTTTCCCGTTAAGATGTTGTGTGGCTTTATTTACTGGAAACAAACCGGCAGCCAAGGACACTACATGTGTCCCCTCCAAGGGCTGCTGACCTGGCCCTGGGTCCAAGCCTGCGGGCACCTGCACGGAGCCCCAGAGCCAATCACGCAGGAGGGCCCTCCCTCCCAGGGGACCAGGGCGTCTGCCTACCTCGCTGGCTGGGGACCGCATTCCTTCTTCCTGGTCCCCCTGTTCTGTCTGGGCGTCCACGCGGGAAGGCCCTGGCTCTCCAGGAGGGTTCTGCAGGAAGAGAACAGCCCTGGGCCCACGAGGTCTCCATGAGATCTGCGGCTCTGAGCGGGGGCGGGGGGAGCCGGGCACCCGGACCTCCCGCAGCCCTGCCCACAAGGTCCGCGCTCAGCAGCAGTGGCACAGCGGGCCACCCGGTGCGCTTCTGCGGCGGTTTCTGTCCCCGGCCTCCTCGCTAGGCAGACCTGGGCCAGGACGCTCTGGGGACAGCAGTGCGGCCTCACGAAGTCACGCGCTGGGAGGGAGGGCGCCCCGAGAGCCCTCGCGCTTGCGTTCTGAGGCGCTGAAGGGGTGAGCCCTGGAGCCACAGCCCCCAGTTCAAAATAAAACGCAGCCCAGAGGAAGCCGTTCCCGCTCAGCGCCCGGCGCCTGCGGTCGGGAAGGGCAGAACGGCCGCGGGCTTTTCTGGGGAGGACGCGAGAAAAACGGGACCTGCATTTTCATATTTTCCTGCTGGCTGTCGGGGTTTGCGTCTAAATAAGCTTATGTCTCACATTTCCTCTCGTAAAGAAAAGTCTCTCCTTTCTTTGACTTTTGTCATTAAATATAACACATAATAAATGAACCGCTAGCTGGAGCTTCAAAGTACTTCTGCTGTGGGGCGCGTCGGGGGCTCCGCCGCTGAAGCGACTGCCCTTCGGCTCAGGCCACGATCCTGGGGTCCTGGGGTCGAGCCCCGCATTGGGCTCCCTGCTCAGCGGGAGCCTGCTTCTCCCTCTTCCGCTCTCCCTGCTTGTGTTCTCTCTCTCCCTGTCTCTGTCCAATAAAATCTTTTTTTTTTTTTAAGGTATTTCTGCTATATGTGCCTTTGATGCTGTTAATTTTAATGAAAATGTATAAATAAAAATGATATAAAAGTTTGATTCGGGAACTCTTCAGTGATGTACAAATATCAGTCTTGTTTTGACCAGGTGCTAAGTGCAACTCCAAAATCTAGGGGGGAAATGTTGCTCCTTATAGGGAAGGCTGACCATCCCCTGAAAGCAGGGGCCTTTAGCAGCACAGTAGTGCTGTTCTTCCCATGGAGATGGGGGCATGACGAGGGTCTCCGTCCTGGGGGCCTGGCACCAGCCTCAACCCCACCCACCTGTGGCCGGGCAGTGCCCGGCGGGGAGCAGGCAGACCTACCAGCCCGCTCCCGGCTGAGAAGCCCGCCCTCAGGACCCTTGCAAGGCAGTGGACGGGTGCCTGAAAAAGCAAAGAAACTGAGTATTAATGGACAGCGCACACACTTCTGAAAAATGCTACTATCCTAATGCAGTTTCTAAGTCCGGTGTGAGCCAACAGTGACTCCTTCTCTCCTTTTATGAGATTACGTTACACACAGGGGGTCAGTCTGCCACAAGTGATATTTGATCTTGTAAGAAACATGAACTATTCGATGAATGTATGGAGTAGACATTTACTGGGTGTGATTCTGTCTCAAGTGTTAAGTTGGGGGATGAAGATAGGAAGATGCTGTCTCTGCTTTTGAGCTGCTTCTGGCCCAGGCAGGAACTGGAGACTTTTCGACATGACAGTGGGTTTGCTGGGCAGCTGAGGCTTGGAGGGGGCGAGGAGAGGGGGTGCCGTCTGCCCCCAGAAGTCTGGGAAAGCAGCGCCCAGGAGGTGCAGGCAGGAGAGCCTGCCCGAGAGAAAAGCCAAGCGATGCCAGCCAGCCCCCGGGAGCCAGCCTGGGTGAGTCATCACTGGGCTTCGCGGAGTGCTGGCAAGACCCGCACATGAGGACCCAGCACGGGACTCAGAAAAGACCCTCAGAAACGAGGATGTGGCATGCACCCGCCGTGGAGAGATTTCGGGTGGGCACATGTAACCAAAGCTCACGCCTTCAAGCCAAGCAGCAAACAGGAAGGAGACCCCCGTGAGGCGCTCACCCTTTCCCTGAGCAGCTGGACACTCCTGGAGCCTGGCGACACTCGCGGCTGCTTCTGGCGACTTTTGGCCGCTGGGTTCTTGCAGACTTTGGGAGGACTGGTGTGTGGCCTGCAGCAAACGAGAGTCTCCAAACCTGAGCCTGTGACATCACATCAAGAGCTGTGCGGCAGAAAGCCACTTTCAACCGTCACCATGACCCAGCAACGTCCCAGGACCCGAGCTAAAGCCTGCACTCGGCCCCACCAGGTGCGCAACTTTTCCAAATGCAGAAATACACAGAGCGCAGCAGAGCAAACGACCGGCAACGCAATTAGTCGCTTCTCTAGCATTAAGGCTAATCGGGGGGGCCCTGTTCTTGAATCCGGGGCCGTCCAGTTACTGTACATAAATGAAACTATTTTGAGTCCTCAGTGGAGCATTCTTATTAGATCTAAGTGGGACGCTCCTGAAATGTAAATCGTAAAGACGACCAGTGCAAACTGTCACCTGCCCGTCCACAGACGCGGCTGGGCTCTCGGCAGAGGGCATCCCCCGGGGAAGGAGGTGTTGCCCTTCCGTCCCGAAGGCTTGCAGAGAGTTTCATCTCCATCATCACATGACCTTGTCTCCCTGACTCGCTTCTTTCTGTCTCCATCATCCCTGGCGGGACGCAGAGGTGGGGGAGCTCCTACGTTCACAACAGTCGCTCTACCCGAAAGCGTCAGCAGACGCGCCGTGCCGGATGTGACGCAAGCCAGGCTGGTGGAGCTCTGGTCTGACACCTTCACGGCAGAACTTCCGGGGGGGCCCATTTCTCATGCCGTGGCCCGTGCTCTCACAGGAGTCCGGAAAGTGATGATGGATCCCGTGGGAGAGGCTGACCATCACAGCAAAATAAATAGCTCAGAACTGAATTTGAAAATGTATAAGAATTTTTCTACCCTTGGCAGGATTCGAAAGTCGGTGTTTCGAGACACGGTTGAGCCAGGGAGGCGCTCACTCATCCATTCACTTACGAAGCGATTACACAGCGGGCAGGTCAATGATTCAGGGCCGGACGGAAACCAAGGACAAGGCTGCATCTCAGAGGACCCCAGAGAGTCACGCGGTTCAGCCTGGGACTCCAGAATCTCTGCTCATCTGACCCAAAAAATAGCTCTTCCCACTTGCAATCAATGCTTGGGTGACAGCAGATTCCAGACCCTCCGTCTAGGAGTGAAATGTCGTCTGCTTAGCAGCTGTGTTGGGAAAGAATGTCAGGACATCAGGTCATCTTGATGAGTTGGGACTCATCTTGATGAGTCCACGGTAACCCTGTTACCCAAAGCTGGCGGAGGACAGAGAGGGGCTTCCGAAGTAGGAGGAAGAGGCAAAGCGGGGGTGGCCTCCAACTTGCTGCCTGCCCATGTATGCTAAAGCAGAGCTCACCAGAGCAAGGAGAATGTCCTGGACATCAAACAGCATCCTACACTGAGCCCCAAAACAAAGCCGTGTGGAAACAGCAGGATAAGCCACGGCAGTGACCCCAGGAAACACCAGAGCTTTAAAGCTAGGGGACACAGGAACCAAAGGACATGAAGAGATGTGCTACTAAAATCCCTGCCTTATCAAATTCAATGCCCAAACAAAAACCTACACAAAAAAAACCCCAAAACCCAGTCAAGAAATGGGCAAAAGACACGAACAGACATTTTTCCAAAGAAAACATTCAAATGACCAACAGACACATGAAGAAATGCTCCACGTCACTCGGCATCAGGGAAATACAAACCAAAACCACAATGAGACACCAGCTCACACCAGTCAGAACGGCTAACATTAACCAGTCAGGAAACGACAGGAGTTGGCGAGGATGCAGTAAAAAGCGAACCGTCCTACATTGTTGCTGGGAAGGTAAGTTGGCACAACCACTCTGGAAAACAGCGTGGAGGTTCCTCAAGAAGTTAAAAATAGAGCTACCCTATGACCCAGCAATCTCACTACTGGATATTTACTCTAAAGATATGGATGGGCACCTGTACCCGAGTGTTTCTATCAGCAACGTCCGCAAGAGCCAAACCATGGAAAGAGTTCAGATGTCCATCGCCAGATGAATGGATAAAGAAGATGCGATATTCATCTACAATGGAATACTATGCAGCCATCAGAAAGGACGAAATCTTGCCGTTTGCAACAATGTGGAAGGAACTAGAGGGTATTGTGTGAAGGATTATGTGAAGTAAGTCCATCAGAGAACAACAAATACCATATGACTTTACGGTGGAATTTAAGAAATAAAACAGATGAATATAGGGGAAGGGAAGGAAAAATAAAATAAGATAAAAATAGGGAGGGAAACCATGACACACTCTTAGCTCTAGGGAACAACGTGAGGACTGCTGGAGGGGAGGTGGGTGGGGGGCAGCCGTGACTTGGGCGGGAAGGAGGGCATGCGAAGTGATGAGTTCTGGGTGTGGTATGCAACTGATGAATCACTAAATTCTGCCCCTGAAGCTAATAATAACAATCCCTGCCTTGGGTGGGCGTCGTGAATAGAAAGAAAGCACACAGCCCTGGGTGTGAGCCCTCACCTGTGCTCATCTCCCAGCCAGACTCTCTGCGGTGAGTGTGCTGAGGAGACCACCGGCCGGACTGGACCCCTGCGCCGGCAAGGTCAGGACCCCTGCATTCATAAGGACAGGGTCGTAAGGACTGCTCCTTCGGGGAGGCAGGATTTCTCAGGGACATGCTGGTGGGATATGTGAGTTTGGGTGCTTGACCTCTGCCTTCCTTTAAAGGTCATGCTCATGGAGGGTCTCCTGGGAAGAAAGGCCAGGTTTAGATGACTGTCCCTGTCCTATGACAATAGCACTATGACTCCTATAGCCTGCATGTTTCAGTAACATCTCTTTATTATCAGTTGACAGAGATGACATTTTCCCAAAAGCAGATCGGGATACCTACAAGGAGGTTTATCACAAAGAAAATTCAGAGGAAACGTCCACATCTTCGAAGGTATAGTAACTATAAGACAGATTCAAAATTTAACCAGTCGGGTGCCTGGGTGGCTCAGTGGGTTAAAGCCTCTGCCTTCAGCTCAGGTCATGATCTCAGGGTCCTGGGATCGAGCCCCGCATCGGGCTCTCTGCTCAGCGGGGAGCCTGCTTCCTCCTCTCTCTCTCTGCCTGCCTCTCTGCCTACTTGTGATCTCTTTCTCTGTCAAATAAATAAATAAAATCTTTTAAAAAAAAATTTAACCAGTCAACAGCAAGTGCAGTGTGCTAGGAAGAAATACGGATGCAAGGGGAGGGTCTTGGGCTGGTTCCTCCCCCGGCCTGTTGAAGGCGCTCACGAACACAGCATCCCCCACGCGGGCTGCTTTCATGGCTGTTCGCTGTTTCAAAATACCCCACGTTCCCAACGGCCACAAAAGAAAGGACACCCACATTTACTTCCCTGGGTTGTGTGTCTTCACCTGGGAAAGTGTTAAGAAAGAAGGGAATGTGACTCTACTTTCAGCCTTGTCTCACAGCGTATCAAAGATCAGAAACGCAGAATCTCAAGACGGGGTGTTCTGCAGCCAAGCCGGGACAGCAGGACGCTCAGCCGAGGGACAGGACCCCCCACGTGGATGGGGGAGGCGACGGGAACTGCCTTTGGTCCCGTGGCCAGAGCGGCTAACCCTCAGTCTTGCTCTCGTGTGTCACTAGCCGTTCGAAACACTGTCCCTACAGTCACTTCTGCCCGCCGAGGGGCCTGGGCCTCCCCGACGTGAGAGCACCTAGCCGTCCCGTCCTCCTCCAGTCCGTGTGTGCTTTTCCGAGCGGACGCTGTGCTTATGAACCCCCACCCTGTGACCAGAGCAGTTCGCAGAGTCAACGGATGTTTCGAAATTCATCAGCACCCGAGCTCAAATGAGTGTGAGGGTGCATGTGTGAGTAAGTGCGTGAGTGTGAGTGTGTGAAGCCTGTGTCATAGCTGATTATCCTCACTCTGAACTACAGACTTGAAACTTCGCACAGTAAGTGCAAATAAGAAATATGAGAACTTTCCCAAATTCACTAGAAAATAGCCCACGTAGGTTTCTCCGGGATTTACACGGTTTCCTGTGGACAGTTGTGCACAAGCCTGTGATGATCTGAGTTGCTCAGACGCACACTCAGGAACTAGGGGACGGACGCGGGGGTTGGGGGGTTGACGGCCATGGCCGCTCCAGCGTGTTCCCTCAGCCCCGCAGCTGACCCCACAGTCGTCCTGCTGCTCGGTTCCTAAATACGGATTCTGGAGGTGGGGCAGGGCGGTGGGATCTCTCCCCACCCTGCTGTCCCGGTGCTGGCGAGAGCACCCCTGGGGGACTGTGTACGGGCTCTGGCATCAGAGAGCGGGGCCCCAATTCCAAGCACTCCAGGTCTGTCCCTGGGGTTAGCACCGGGGTCCTTGCCATGTACAAACAGGCACACACAGCCCCTGCCTGGTCTGCACACAGTCCCGGAGACACGCCGGAGGCTGCCCTAGTGGGTCACCAGGTGCCCGCAGAGAGCCGGCAGCTCCGGGGCACCCGTGCTTGGTGGCTACCACCTACGGGAGTGCAGTGGGTTTGCCGACAGGAGGGCGAGTGTCACTGCCAGCGCCACGGACCCTGCGTCCCCGTTACTGTGACGTCACCTCTACATAAAACGAGCACGCTTTCCATACCAGAGTGTCCAGCTTCAGCCTGGCGCCCAGGGCGGCGTCTGCCTCCCACAGCGGCCGTGGGGCCGTCAGTTCATCCCGGAGCTCCAGGTTCTGCTGCACGAGGGCGTCTATCTGGCTCTGGAGGTGGCGCTGAGCCGCGGCCCACCGGGACTCCTGGCTCCTGAGGGCCTCGTGCAGCTGGGCCACCTGCTGCTGCAGCTGCTGGCTCTGGGGGAGCACGGGAGAGAGGCGCGGACGGGAGAGAGGGGAGGACGGAGAGGGCAGACGAGCTCTCAGGTGGCGCTGCTCCGGCCAGCTCGCCAGCCCCTCCCGCAGCGCCCTCCAGCCCGTCCCCACGGGTCACCCGACTTTTCCAGGAGAGGAACGGAGGACACAAGCATGACCCTGACACCAGGTCCACCTCTGCAAACGAGCGGTGCTCGTCGGGAGCTATTCCTCCTGATATAACCAGAAAAGATGGTTCTAGAGTCATTTTGTTTGCAAGCAGAGGCCGAGAGCCCTCACTTCTCTCTGAATCTAATGCTGAGGGGGCAGCGGGCGAGGGGTAAGAGCAGGCGTTTGACGTGACCCGGACCGAGGTTCTAACCCTGGTGTCACCACAGCCTGGCTGTGTGACCTCTGGTAAGACACGTTGCCTCTCTGGGCCTCCGTGTCTCCTCCGAAACAACGCCAGCAGGACCTCAGGGGGGTATTCTGAGAGGTGGGACCCGGGCCGAATGGGGGCCCCGGACGACGGAAGACGCAGAGTGAGTGCGTCTGTATCTCCCGCGCCCTCTGGAACGTGCTGCCGCTTCCCAGGGAAGCACACGAGTCAGACGTTCAGGTAAGAGGGGAACTGAGTGTCAGACAAAGCAAAGCGGTCTTTGTACGTGAGAACCCGGCGGGATGGCGCGTATCTCCCCACCTACTGGGAAACGATTTAGCAGAGAACCTCAGAATAAAGAAAATGAGTCGATAAAACTCAAAACAAACAGACAAACAAACTAAACCAGGGCGCCTGGGTGGCTCAGTAGGTTAAGCCTCTGCCTTCGGCTCAGGTCATGGTCCCAGGGTTCTGGGATCGATTCCCGCATCGGGCCCTCTGCTCAGCGGGGGGCCTGCTTCCTCCTCTCTCTCTCTGCCTGCCTCTCTGCCTGCTTGTGATCTCTGTCTGTCAAATAAATAAATAAGCAAATAAAATCTTTTTAAAAAGACTCAGGAAAAAAGTATTTTCCTCTCACAGAGATTATCTCTGAAAAATAATTAGAATCACATCGCAGGTTTATGATTAAAAATGAAAATAACACCATTTGAGAAGAAATTAGTGACTGTATCATTCTGTTTACTCTAGAAAGACTGGGAAAGAAACTGCAGTTTCATTTTAAATAAAATCCACACCCTCGCCCAGGAATTATCCTGACAACGCCGAATCTGTGGAAGCTGAGAGGGTGCCAGGGTCCTGGGACGCACTTGGGTCACTTTCCGCCCCGGAGTCTGCACTCGGGAATTGGGGAGCACGTGCAGGGGAGAGGCCCGCGGGGAGGGGCGGTGAGTCACCTCCAGCTCCAGGAGGCACCACCAGGCCGTCGGTCCACGGGGGGCTCCCCGCCACCTGGTGTGGCCCAGCACTGGGGGCAGATCCCTGGCCCGGACACATTGGGGGCGGATGGCTGCAGGCCAGGAACTTAGCTCGGACGCACCCCGGGAAAGAGGCGAGGGCGTCCTGCACACCAGCCCCGTGAAAACACGGTCTACCCAGCTCCGGCTGCGGGGCCGACCCTGGCGCCAGCTTCCCAAGGCCTCTTGTGTAATTCTGAAACCAGCCTTTGAGGGAAGTGACCTCCTCCCGGCCCACGGAGGCCCTGCAGGCTGAGGTCACAGACTCATGGGCTGGGGACCGTAGATGCCCACAGAGAGGTCAAGCCCAGAGCTGGTGTCCTCCCCGTATCTTGGAAAATGTTCGTCACTCTCTGACGGGACAAACAGCCCATTGGCTGTGCTCATTCACGTTCTGTCTGCTGACAGGATGGACGCTGCCCAGTAACGCCTCCCAAGGTCAAACAGAGCTGACCCTGGGCGAGGCATGGGAAGAGGCAGGAGAAGGGACAGAGAGGGATCTGGGGCTCCGCGGTCACAGAAGGGCTGGAGGCACACCGTTGGCCAGGCGTCAGGGACAGAGGCGGCCCCGGCTCAGGGGACAAACCCCGGGAGGGGTTTCCAGCTGGGCTGTGATGCTCGTGGTCATCACAGGACCCCTGCCCCACCCTTTCTGGCGGTTGTGGTCCGTGATTTG
Source organism: Mustela nigripes (assembly GCF_022355385.1). Taxonomy (NCBI): domain Eukaryota; kingdom Metazoa; phylum Chordata; class Mammalia; order Carnivora; family Mustelidae; genus Mustela; species Mustela nigripes. The sequence goes on along the minus strand of NC_081561.1, from coordinate 147,880,228 downwards.
GAAAAGGCTTTACACTGTGCACAGCCTGGATCTGAATCGTATCTGAGGAGAACCTCAGTCACGCCTCCGAACCCTCCGAGCCAGTGCGTCCAGCTGACCAGAGACTGTCCTCTGCCCCCGGCCACCTGGCGTTGTAGGCCACACAGCGCCCTCCCCGTGCACCCCTGCTGCAGTTGCCGAGACTGCATTGGCACCGCTTCACGTGTCTGTGCTCTTACGAGTCTCTGAGCTCATCACCTGCCCCAAGACGCAGGGCTGCACCTGCCTCTGGTGCTTCGGGACTGTCAGCAAGACGCCCCTTCTCTCTGTTGCTGACATGGAGACGCAACAGCTCCCCAGACCCCTGAAGGTCCAAGGCGCTAGGGGCACCTTACATGCTCAGGGCAGGCCCATCACTCAGAAAACCCACTAATGACCAGTGCCCCTGCACCAAATACCTCCGAATTCCCAGAAACACAAGAACAGCCTTTGTTGTGGTGTTGAAGTGGATATTTGGTCAACTGCTCAGAAGTTAGCCGAACCTACGGCGTTCTAAACCCAGCAGACCCGCTTTCCCGTGGGGTCCTTCATCCGACACTGTGTGTGCAGCATGAGTAGGGCTGTGACGGGAGGTAGGGTAGTGCATGGCATGGCCATGAGCCTACGACCTGTGGCGCCAAAGGAGGGGACACGTGGGGGCTTTCGTGGAGGCCGGCTGGAGGGAAGCAGACCCTCCCCTCTGGGCACAGGGGAGGAGGCTGAGGGCACTCTGGAGCTCCGACCGCAAGACTGAAGTCACGGGCACCTTCTAGCTTCTTTTAACCAAGTGCGTCCAGTCTAGCGCCTTGTCCTGAATTAGGGAAGTTGATGGAGACACCCAGGGGTCCTGACCCTCCCCATCCTGCCTCTCATCTACAAGACACAGAGCCGCAGGAGGAGACCCGTTTGCCCCTCCCAGAGGAGACGATATCGATGGCCATGTCGAAGCATCCGGCCAGAGGAGGAAGCCTGGGGGCTTCAGTGCCGGTCTCGGGGACGGGCACAGCAGCGGGTGAGACTCAGGGCAAGCCTTGTCCCGTCCCCAGCAGGGCCGCTCACCAGCGTCCGCTCAGGCGGGCCGTGCTCCCCAGAGAGCGTGGCCGTGTCCTTGGCGTGGGCCCCGGGTCCGCCATCCTCCCGCGGGCGGCCGGTCTCTGCGGGCTCGGCGGGGTCGTCTGCGGTCAGCATCCTGCGCGGGAAGAAGGAGGCCATGGGGAGCGGCCTGGGCCCCCCCTCCACTGTGAGGTGCGCTCGAGGGACAGCCCTCTGTCCCTACGGTGACAAAACTGACCCCAGGGAAAAGCCATCTCTGTGTCAGGAGCCACAGACCGTAGGGCCCGAACAGGCCACGGAGGGAAACCGCGTGAACCCCTCGGAAATGGGCCCCAGCACTGTGGCTGGTGTGGTCAGGGTCGTCTCACGGGGAAACCTGGGGCTGGGCTCCTTCCCGGCCCTGCTGAGCCGCCCCACCCCCAGTTCTCGGAAAAACCCCACACAGATCCATGTCCCGTGCTGGAAATACCGCTTTCCCTACAGCGCCAGGGCAGGAGCGGGGCCGCGGGGGAGGCCTGGCTCCCAGAGAGGCCGGAGCTGTGTCCCCTGCGCTCCCGACACCCCTGGACATCTGCGGACGCACCGATGCCCCTGCTCTCGCTCCCGCTCCGGCTGGGGACCCGGGGAGTGGCTCTGGGATGGCGGCTTCTCCGCGGCGCTGGGAGGTCGGCGGCCTTCCTCTTCCTCTGCACGTGAGGGGACAGGGTCTCCACCGAAACGAGGCTGAGTTCTGACCCAGAAGCACATCAAAGACTTTCTGGCACAGGGACGAGTCTGGGGAGGGGGCGGACTTCGGAAGACGCCTCGGGTGGACCGACAGGGCCCCTGCGCCGGAGCAGGAGTGCGCCTGTCACAGACCACGGGCTCCGCGACACGAGGATGAGCCACGGGACCAGAGCGACGGAGGACAGGCCGGGCGAAAGCCTGTGTCTCTTGACCAAAGACCGCCAAAGGTCCCGACAGGCGCGATGAGTGAACAAGCCAGTGTTCCCGCCATCCGGCCCAGGGGGCTTCCTAAGTCTCACAGGGAAGTCGGCTTGACCTCGTCACCCCCGCGGCCCCGAACCAGGAGGCTCTTTGCCCCCATTTCTCTGATGTGGGGCGGCCAGCCTGGTCCTCAGTCCCTCCCTCGTCAGCCCCCTGCCCGGTGGCAGTTCTGCCCCCTATTGTGCCCCCCCCCGCACCCGGCTCTAACGGACTCCCTTCCTTAAAGGGGCGCCCTCCCCGTTCACCGGGAGACCCGACGACTTGGCGAGCTGGGGTGCTCCCCGGGGTCTGACAACCAGCCCTTGCTCTCCTAGACCAGCCTTTGTCGGCGCCCGGTGCTCCGCGTGGTATTCAGGCAGTCCGTGCTAGAGCCCTGAGATCTCTAGGACCGCTGGCCCGGGAGAAAGGCCCCTGCAGAGTAGCTCCTGCGAGCCACATGAAGTAGGACTCACAGCGGAGCTCCTGGAGTCCTGACACGCCCTCGCGCGGTGGTCCCAGATGCCCCTGCAGCTCTGTACTTGCTGGGGAGCCCAGAGCTCGGCCATGCACTGTCCACACAGCCCCTCCCCCATCCTCTGTAGCCTCCAGCCACAGAGGTCCCTGTGGTGCCCTCAAGGCTGTCCAGCTAGGTTTCGGTTGGTCTGCACCCACCATGGCGCAGGTCTTGTTGACTTACAGGCAAAGCACGGGTGTCTTGAATGAATGGAGCTAATCTTGTAGGGGCCCAAATTACTCAAATACGAGATGGTCTAAAGCCTTGCCCGTCTACGTCTGACGCGGTGATGTGCGTAGACTACGCCATCTCCAGACTCCTCCTCCCTGTTCCAAGGCAGAGCACCCGGTAGCTTTTCTTCTCCACTTTCTGATTTCAGGTTAAGGATGTGAGGTTTTGAAATAAGAATTGTTGGTACTTGAATGAGGACTGTGCTTAATTCCCGACCCACAGTAGACCCTATGAGCCAGGTCGTCAACGAAACAGTCAACTTAAGGCAGGGAGTGATCGTGTCCTGCGCCTGCACACACGAGGCCGCTTCCTGAGAAGCCCAGGTGTGTGCGAGAGATTCGGGCGGGGTCCGGGGACAACGGAGGCGGAGGCTGCCACACGCGGGCATGTGTCCGTGGAGAGGAGCGCTGACGCCTGACACGAAGCCCCGTGGCTTTCTCTCTTCTAGACCCAGTGTAACGAGTCTTCCGTGTGTGCTGTCTGACCCCCCGTGATTTCCCCTGGGAGAGTGGAAAGCCTTCTGCCGGGGTCACATCACACACTCCTTCAAGTTCCCGAAGTATCGTTTGCGCTTTGTCAACACAAATTGAACAAGCCTGTTAGAATTTCTAGAAACAAGAAAGAGAGTTTTATCTGAGCCCCAGTGAGGACAGCTGCCCAAGGTACCCCACCTTCGCAGAGATCAGAGAGCTCCAGGGAAGAGCACTTAATACAGAGTTAGATGTGTTTTGGGGTTTTTTTGCTTTCTGTTTTTTTCTTTTCACCCAAAGAGTTAAAAATCTTCAGGGTGAAGAACATTTCAGAAAGCTGCAGTCTTTATCTCAAGCTTTTAGTATGTGCAGGTTGCCTGGCTCGGGTCTCATGGGAACTTGAAGAGCTTTTACTCTTATCTTTATATCTGAAATGCTTTTTTAAAGGTTTATAATTCTACTAAACAGATGTACAATGTGTGCTCAGGGCAGAAACAGCCCACGCTTTGAAGTTTGGTCGAGTTGCTCTGACCTTGGGAAATGTTAAAGGACAGCCTCCCTGGGAGCCAGGAGCAGGGCCACAGACATTAAAGCTGAAAATCTTTCTTTTTTAAGTTTCTTCTATCAAAAAACAAATTAATAAAAATCAATATGAGGGTTTGTGGTTAAAAAAAAAAAAAGCTACAGAATCTAAATTAAATAGATGTAACTATATAATTTGCCCTTGATCCAGGGACTGGGAAAACCCAATGTGGGACTTGCTCCAAGGCCCTGGGGTCACCGTAGGGAGAGCTGTGATGCCACGGGATGACGTAAGAGAGCCAGCACCTCGCTGTCCGTCCCTCCCAACCCCAGCCTAGGGATGCGCAAGAATCGTCCAGTGTCTTACTGTGTTTCCCAACAAACTTTGAAGTAAGAAAAAAAAAAAAGCATAAACTAATGGGGAAGTGATTTGTGCCAAAATTTGGGGGGTGTTGGGAGCTGGAGCTTGAGCGGAAGCCCAGGTGACTGTCTTCAGAGCAGGTGCTGCTCCGTCAACAGGTGGAATCAACACAGCCGCCTGCCCTTGGGCCCACCCCGAAGTGTGTCCTGCCACACTCAGTCTGTGCTGTGGGCTTTGCCCTGGAGCCCATGGTGTGGACACACGGAGGGTCAGCCAGACTCCACAACACACAGCTGCCTGTCCCAACCATCCCCAGCAAGCGCAGGCCACAGCGTGCTGACCGGACACTCGACGGGACAGTGGGAGGACCACCTGCAATGTCAGGTGTGCACGCGCACGCACACACACACACACCATCGGTTTTTTGGGTTTTTTTGTTTGTTTGTTTTTTTAAGATTTTATTTATTTGACAGACAGAGATCACAAGTAGGCAGAGACGCAGGCAGAGAGAGAGAAGGGGAAGCAGGCTCCCCGCTGAGCAGAGAGCCCGATGTGGGACTCGATCCCAGGACCCTGAGCCCATGACCTGAGCTGAAGGCAGAGGCTTGACCCACTGAGCCCCCAGGCGCCCACACCCTTCAGTTTCAAAAACCAGAGAGCGATGGAAAAACAGCCGGGAAACAGCGGTGAATAAACCTGACTTTCACCTCCTCTGCCACCCGTGACTTTGCCTGTCTCTGAATCTGTTTCTGTAAGTGTCGCCCTGACCAGCGGGGGACAGGCTGCCGGACTCCTGCTCTGGAGGTAGGGTCGGCTCTCCCTGGGGTTCGCTGAGGCTGTGATGTGCGCGGCCACTCCTCGGTGTCCGTACGTCTGTGTGCGTTTGGTTTTCCGTGGTTCCGTTCTAAAACAAAACTGTCGTGTTCTCACATGGTCAAGTCACCAAGACGGTGTTGTGGGCGCTGCCCCGGGCACTTCGTCTGAAAAAGCCCAACACGTTCAAAACATCACAAGCGGCGTTCTTCTGAGAACGTCTGAGGGTTTTGTTTGTTCATTTTAAACCCCGTTTTGCCCAACGTCAGTATCGCTCCCCCGGCTTTCTCCCGGCGTGACGGGTGGACGTTTCTCGGTCCCTCACTTCTTTTCTTAACTTGTTTTACTTAAATTCGATTAATACATAGTGTATTCTTAGTTTTGGGGTAGCATTTAGTGGCGCATCAGCTGCGTGCGACACCCAGCGCCCATTCCACCACGGGCCCTCCCGCCTGCCCGACAGCCCCCTGCCCCCAGAGCCCCCAGGTGGTCTCCTGCGGGTCAGACTCACCATTTGTCCCTCCTCATTCTCAGTCTTTCAGTCTGGAGTGAGCCTCTGAGGAAGCAAAAGGATCGGTCTGTGTGTCTGTGTGTGTCCGTGTGTCTGTGTGTGTATGTGTGTGAGTGCGTGTGTGTCTGTGTGTGTGTCTCTGTGTGTCTCTGTGTGTGCGTGAGTGTGTGTGTCTCTGTGTGTCTCTGTGTGTGTATGTGTGTGAGTGCGTGTGTCTCTGTGAGTCTGTGTCTGTGTGTGTGTCCGTGTGTAAGTGTGTGTGTCTCTGTGTGAGTGCGTGTGTCTGCGTGTCCATGTGTGCATGTGTGTGTCTGTGTGTGTGAGTACATGTGTGTCTGTGTGTGTGCATGTGTGTGTCTGTGTGTGCCTGTGTCTGTGTCTGTGTATCTGTGTGTATGTGTGCATGTGTCTGTGTTTTTAATCCTCTCTGTCACCTGTATCTTTGGACCCGCTCGGAGTCCCACAGCTGGGGGTCCGATGTGGGGCAGACACGCCCGCAGGGAGCAGAGGAACCACAGGGATGAACGGGGACGGGGTGGGGCAGAGCCGCGCGTCCCCAGCACGAGCTCTTGGTCTTGGGCCGAATGTGTCCGCAGAGCTTCAGGGCTCTGGCTGGGATTTCAAGCTACTGTTGACCAGAAAGCAGCAAAGAAAAAATCCTCATACAAGGCGAACAGAACCCCTCGGGTGCCTCGCAAGCTTAGTCCACGTCTGTGATGACGAGCGCTGCAGATACGCACAAATGTGCTCTAAGTTTTCGTAAGAGGGGAAAACACGTAGGGGAAAACGGGATCCCAAACCCTGCATTTGTCACGACGGAGCAGCAGAGCCTGAGCCCCAGGGCCGCGCAGGCCAGGGGACAACGGGGGAGGGGAGAGGAGCAGCCGTGGTGGGCCGTCCCAAAACAGAAGAGAAACAGACACCAGAGGAGTGTGTGTGAGGTGCGGGACGGGAGGGCCCCGGACCCAAGTCACACCTGAGGGCAGAGAAGGACAGAGGAAGCCGCGGGGTAGGGGAACAGGGGGGCATCCTGGAGCCTGAACTGCGTCTGCTCAAGTGTGATGCTCGTGTGGCTGACGTCGGAGAAGGTCCTTGTCCTGAGGGGCCCGAGGGCGTCCTCAGTGCCTCCCACGGGCCGCACGGACCGCACACCCGGAGAGCACGCGGCCCCGCCATGAGCAGGGACGGACCGAGGTGACGCCCCATGGCCCTGCATGAATCACGACTCTCGGTCCTCTCCGTGGCTTTGAAATGGCCCAGAGTGAAAGCTGGAAGAGAAAAGCATCCACGCCGGTTTCATAAACACCAAAACGCAGTGGCTAACATTAAAAAAAAGAGCAAACGGATTTCTTGTAGGGAGGGGAAAGTCCGGGATGGGGCAGCGGGTCAGGCCCTGCGAATTCTTCTCATGAATCCCAGCAGACCTCTTGCTTCTGTAAGTTATGTGCATTTATAAGTTGATGAAGAAAGCTTTAAATATATATCGGGTGTTAAATTTCTTTACCACGCCAGTAAAAGAAAAAGTTATTTTTTAAAATCAGTTTTGAGAGCCTACCTATGCCATGAAGAATGAGAAACATGTCAACATAGAGGGCATCTCTAGGTTCCTTTTAACCCCACGGCACTTATTAAATTTAAGTTTTTTCCTCTGAGATATTTAAATCACAACATTTTTAAATAACATGCAATTACTTCACCTACTACGTTTATGCAAGACCAGTAAACGCAGATTCAAAATCGTTCTCGCCAAAGAAACCAGCAGCGTCACACTTTTCCTGACAGCAAAGCAGGGGCCTGTGAGCGCGTTCTCTGGTGCATTTCTCCTCGGTGTGTGGCCTGGACTCAGCCACCTTCGAAAGAGGACCGCACAGAAATCCCTACCCGAGCCGGCCTCCATCACAGAAGGGTCATCTGATCTGGGGAAAGTCACATTATACAGGGTTTGAACTCAGTTTTTAGTTCCCGTTTTAGGTCTGAATCCTCAGAGAGGGCCGCAGTCTGTGACGCCAGCGGAGGCCGCAGTGAGGCGCGGGTGGACAGCCAGTGCGCGTCCACGAATCCGCCAGCCACGGTCTCGAACTCGCCCACTTGCCGGCCCCGGGGACCCGCCAGGCATCATCCACCCCCACACGGTCCTACTGCGCATGACCAGCAGGTAATGGTGCCTCTTACAGATACACGTCAGCAGAATCGTGTTAGAGCTTCGGCTAAAAATCTTCATGTAAGACACGGACATTTACTGTACGACATAAAGTCACAGTAAAGATTTCACCTCCTGGTTGTAATCGAGTCAGAGCTCTGCCAACCAGCTCTTTCCAGATAGTTGCAAATAAATAAGAACGAATGTTGGTCTTGAAATTTTCAATCGGACGAAGACCAATTTTCTAACTTCTTGGATGCGAGTGGGTCGGGCCAAGGACAGATGGAAGACGTGGTCCCCCGTCTCTCGGAACCTCAGGCACACCTGGGCCATGGAGTCTCGTGACGAGGGGACCGTCAGCATGCAGTCGGCACGGTGCTGACCGGGGTCTTCCTCTGCAAGGAGACGCCAGAGGAGGCCTTGAGCTGAGGCAAGTTCCGCAGGACGAGAGAAAGAGGACGTGTCCCGACGGACCTGCCAAGCAGGGGTGCCAAGGGGAGGGCAGCCCGCAGGCCAGGCCTGCCTCCGGCAGTGTGTGGGATGAGGCTCAAGCCTGGGGTGGGCTCAGACACACGGGCTGGTTGCACCCAGTGTGATAAGCAAGTGACCATGTCCACCAAGACAGACCTGGGGGCTGTGGGAGTGGACTCTGGCAGGAGAGGGAGAGCCCATTTAGAAAGCGCTAGTAACCCAGTCACACAGCCATGTCTACGCCAATGTTTTCCACATTTTACATGTGAATGAAAATTGTCGTCAGCACAGTAATGGTCCCCAGGAAAGCCCACAGGCCGAGCCCCAAAACATGTGAATCTGTCACCTTTCCTGGCAGAGTGACTTTAAATTGATTAAGTCAGGGGTCTCGAGACAGGAGATTATCCTGGACCATCTGCCCCCCCCAGTCACTCCTGGCTTTCAAGGTCAGAGTCTGGGAGAGAACTTGGTCCCCGAGCAGGAGGGAGGGGCTTGAGGAATCGACGCTCCCCTTCGGAGACCGAGGAGGGGCCACAGGCCAAGGAACACAGGTGCCTCTGGGAGCTGGAGAAGACGAGAGAGTGGGCTCTCCCCGGAGCCTCCGGAGGAAGGGGATCCCCGGCCGACCCCTGGATCTTGGGCCTGACAGTCACAGGCTGGTCTCCTGACCTCTGACTCCATGAGAATTATGGGCGTTGGTTTCAGCCACCAGGTCTGTGGGGATCTGTGGCAGCGGCCACAGGAAACAGGACTCAGGAGGACACCATGTAAACTGCGCACATCTAGGCCTTACCCTCAGAAGCTGGAAAGGAACCGAAATGCAGAAAATCAAACACTCCAGCTCCTTGACGGGGAGAGCACAGGTGACGGAGGGACTGAGGTTCGGATTGGGGGGAAGCGGGGGGTCGCGATGCTCTGCTTTCCAACCAGAGGACGGAGCAGTGTGTCCTCCGACAGATGCGGGAGCAGAGCGGGCCTGACGCTGCTGGGAGGCAGAGAGAGGGTCTCAGAGGTGGCACGCCACAGTGCGCTGCCCGGCTGCGCCAGGGCAGGAGCCGAGGAGGACTGCGGGTCCCCAGCGGAGCCCCAGAGGCCCGCTGCACCCACAGACCAGGAGCCGAAGGAGCTGATCAGGCTGTTGGAGGCTCGAGGAGAGAAGAGGCAAGGCCAGGGCAGGCTCCGTCCCCGGGACTGCACACCAGGGCCAGGAGGAGCGAGAAGAGCAGGGCAAGGAAACAGCCTGCAGACTCCCAGGGACCGGACGTGGGAAGCGCATCATCAACCGTGCCGGCCGCGGCGGGCGCTCTGAGCACGTGCAGGAACGACAGAGACATTAGTTGGGAAAACTCGGCCCAGGTCAAGTCGGGTCAATAAATCTCCGGGGGGTTCAGTTTCCTCACCTGCTAAATGAGAAGTTGGGGTTAATTTCTAAGAGTTCACTTGCTCTAAAAAATGCTGTGATTCTATGATTTAACAGAAAGATCATTTGCAGCTGATGACGCCCACTGAGTAGCAGTCTGAAAACACAGTAGTGACCGTGCCTAGGGTGACCCCTGTGAACGGTTAGATTGACCAGATTATAACATTCTTCAACTACTGGAAAATGTCTAAACTGTAGCCAAGACGTCTTAGTTTGGGGCGTAACTGTCTCCCCTGCTCCACTGAGGGCCTCAGGCTGAGAAACGCAGCTGGTCCTGAATGGGGTCCACTATGAACCTCAGGTCCTCCTCTCTCCCTGTATGGACAGATCCGTTGTTCCCTGGAAGTTCCCTCTCTGCCTGCTGAGCGTCAGGTCAAAGGCCTCTTGCTCCCTGGCTTCTCCAGAACTGGGAGGAAGCCTGTGTGAATGTGGCTTCACTTTCTGTTTGATTGTGATAAAGGGAGAAAGATACTTGGTTGATAAAATGTGATTCTCTCAGGATTCCTTCCCCTCCAAGTCTGTGGGGACCAGCACTTGCCCACAGGAGGATGGGTCCACCGGCAGCTCAGCAGGGGACAGGCAGGCTTGTCACGACCTCGAGCCCAAGAAACAGGAAAATGAGGGCTTCTCCCCCAAAGTCACAGCTCCGCAGCCAGACGCAAGGACACAGAGAAGAGAAAGGGGCGGCGCTTCTCAGGGATCAGGCTCTGAGAAGTCTGTTTCCTTTATTTTCATTTTTTAGAAGATTTTATGTATTTATGTTTACGAGAGAGAGAGAGAACACAGGTGGGGGGGGCAGAGGGAGAAGCAGACTCCTGGCAGAGCAGGGACCCCGATGCGAGGCTCGAACCCAGGACCCAGGATCACGATTGAGCTACAGCAGACGCCTCACTGACTGAGCCACCAGGTGCCCCTAAGAAGTACGTTTTAATCAGAATTACGAACACCCCCATCCCTGTGTCTGCTCCTCTGCTCGCTGACGAAGCGTGAGGCCCAGGTGGCTCGTAGAATAACCCACCCTGAGGGGAAACCGAGAGTCCCCCGTGAGTCGCCGGAGGGGCCGCCTGGTCTCTCTCTGAAACATAAATTAGTAAAAACTGCACGTCGCATGGAGGCAAAGCCCCTTGTGAGCCGCATCTAGCAGCGCCGACTCTATCTTGTCGGCACGACCTCCTGGAAGGAAATTCTCTGCGCGGCAGGGTTAAGAGTGACGTTTTTCCTTTTTGGCTCTCCTATATAGAAGAGACCATTTCTGTTATTAGAAAATAATCACAAATTTAAGGATTCAATTATTGGGTTGTGAGTTTGCACGGTGCTGGGCCAGTGCTGGGCGCCAGACGAAGGCGCCACACGGACGGCCCATGGGCTCCACGTCCCTCCCCCATGAGGAGAGAGAGGACGTTTGTGGGACCAGCATGTCGCCTCCGGCCTCAGGAGAACCAGAACCCGAAGATCGCTTCCGTCAGGCCTCACAGCTACAGACACGGCGGGCGCTGGCCTATCGGACCCGAGAGAAAGAAGCCCAGAAAGGAGAAGAGCCAGTGCGGGGATGCGGCGGGGGGGGGGGGGGGGAGCCCGACCCGGGGGGCCCGCGGGGGGGGGGGGGGGGGGGGGGGGGGGGGGACAGCCACACCCTGGGGTCCCCGCCCTGATCTGGGAAGGGCGTGGGTCAGGGATGGGGAAGAAGCACAAACAATACTTACGTTGGACACCGCTCACTTTTTTAAGATTTATTTATTTATTTATTTGAGAGAGGTAAAAAAGAATACCCCATGTGCACGGGGCGGAGGCAGGGGGAGAAGCCCCCGCAGACGCCACGCTAAGCAAGGAGCCCAACTCGGGGCTCGATCTCACTACCCTGAGCTCACGACCTGAGCTAAAACTAGGAGTCAGACGTTTCACCGACAGAGCCCCCCAGCTGCCCCGACACCATTTATGATTAAAAATACATGTGTGGGGGCACCTGGGTGGCTCAGTGGGTTAAGCCTCTGCCTTCGGCTCAGGTCATGATCGAGCCCCACATCGGGCTCTCTGCTCGGCGGGGAGCCTGCTTCCCTCTCTCTGCCTGCCTCTCTGCCTGCTTGTGATCTCTCTCTGTTAAATAAATAAAATCTTTAAAAAAAAAATACATGTGTGCCTCTGCTTAGAGGAGGGGGTGTCACAGTTCCTGTCTTTTCCCTTTTCATCGTGCGTTTCTATGCTTTCCACTGCTACGCATCGAGAATACGTCAGATGTGTAATCAGGTAACATTCAAGATTATTCTATAAAGATGCTTCGAGGGTCATAAATGGGACTCAACCGTGGTCAGGGTGCCCCAGATTTGCTGAATGAACAAATAAATGAATCACGTACTGTAAACGATCAGTCTCACAAAAGTCCATTTTAAAATGCTGTTTCTGGCCATGCTCAATCCTTTCTCCAGCCGCGGCGGGCGGACACCCCTGAAAACCTGCTCCCGCCCTCCAAGGCCGCGGACACCCCTGAAAACCTGCTCCCGCCCTCCAAGACCGCGGACACCCCTGAAAACCTGCTCCCGCCCTCCAAGACCGCGGACACCCCTGAAAACCTGCTCCCGCCCTCCAAGGCCGCGGACACCCCTGAAAACCTGCTCCCGCCCTCCAAGA
>NC_081561.1:147858701-147868103 GCF_022355385.1 Mustela nigripes | reverse complement strand
GCGCCCCAGCTTCTGCTTTCGTCCACATCTCCCTCTCACACGTCCGCTTCGCAAGAGTCCGGGGCTTTCCGTCCTGAACTCGAAACTGTTCCATGTTAACATGTGCCCCAAAAATGGTGAAAAAGTTGTTGTGGGTTTTCTTGCTGTTGTTTTAGTTTGTTTGGCTTTTTTTTTTTTTTTCATTCCACTAGGAAGCAGCTTTCTGCACTTGACCTGTGTGGGAGTTTGAGTATAATCATTCACAACTTTTTTTGTAGGATTAACATTTTTCTACAACAATAACTTATATCCCTAATGATTTCTTTTTTTTTTTTTTTAAGATTTTGGTTATTTATTTGACAGAGGAAGAGACAGCGAGAGAGGGAACACAAGCAGGGGGAGTGGGAGAGGGAGAAGCAGGCTCCCCGCCGAGCAGGGACCCGAGGCGGGGCTCCATCCGGTGTGCGGGAGGCACTGATCACACTCATCGTTCATTCCGTTGGTGGTACGCGCGTCGCAGGGATATTCTGAGGTCGCCGAAATTCTTTTACCCAAACCCTAAATTCAGACGCGTGTTCGGGACCATCACAGGACTTGGCCACAGTCACGACTTCCTCCCTCCGGGGCTGCCGTCTCAGCTCCTTTTTCTAAAACAAGACCACTTTTCTCGGAAATGACCGTCGCTCCTGTCCCCGAAGCCTCAGCCTCTGTCTCAGCTTCTGTCTGAGGTGACGGTAAGAGAAATGAAGAGTCACCGAGGCTTAGACCGGGAGTCGTGCCCCGCTGGGGTAAAGCAGGAATGCCTTAGGACGGGGAGAAGCAGGGGCGCGGGGCCGGGCAGTCGGGTATGGCCACGAGAAAGGACAGTGGGACGCAGTGAACTTGTGACAGTCCGTAGGACAGCCAGCAGCCCGGGCCGAGGAAACCACGTGCCGTCAGTGTGTCGGGAGCGGGTGCCCCCGGCCATGGGCACGTCCCGCATCCCTCACAACTCTAGCCCCATCCCGTTTCAGTCGAACCTGTTACTGAATTTTGTCACGCGTTCCTCGCAAATCTGTGTGTATTCCTTGGCCTTTCCCGCTGGAAGGTAAGTCCTCAAAGTCAGGAAGGATTTCGAACATCGTAAGTATCTGTATCCCCAGCACGAAAGGAACAACGCTTGATAGGTTCTAAATATTTAAAAAAAAAAAAAAAAAGTGTCTAATAAAGTATTTATCTTTGCCCAAAAAGAGGTGTTGATCTTTGGTCTCAGCAGCCAGAAGGTCATCTCTGAGCCCTTGGAAGGTCATGCTTGATAGAGATATGATTTCCCCGGGGGCTTTGGGCCAGCCAGATGGAAACACTGTGAGGAGTCGCGGGGCTCTGGGTCACACACACCAGCCGGCCCCCCAGCACGGAAGGAGCCTGGGACGGGCCACGTGGAAGCTCGGCCTCCCGGACGGGACGGACCTCGACGAGGCCTTCGGATGCCGAGGCTGGAGCTCCCTCCGCCGACAGTGCTTGACTGGATCCTGCGAACGTCACTCCATCCCTAGTCACAGGACAAAGGAAGCTCCACACGGATTACTTCCCTGGACTCTGTCCCTGCGTCTTCTCCCTCAGTCCAGCCTGTGCTCTTCTATGCTGTTTCTGTAATAAAATGAAACTCTGAACACAATAATGTCCACTGAGTTCTCGGGTCCGTCTAGAGAATCACCCAAACAGGGGATGGTGTTGGAGACCCCTGACTTACCAGTCGGTGTTTGAGAAGAAGTGGTCTTGTGGGGACTGTCACTTCAAACCCCGCCATTAGCTAACCTCGAAGCGACTGACGGGACAATCTAACTGAGTCTTCCATCTGCTGATCCTCAGACATGAAAGAAAAACTGCAAAGGAAAAGGAGAATTAAAGTGTGTGCTGGGTTGAAGCACAAGCACAATTTGAAGACTCCATTTTCATTTAAATGTAGGAACAGGCATGTGAATAAGCATACATAAAAACTTCTCTTTGAGAACAGAGAAGCTTCCTTAATGAGAAGAACATTGAAGAAATAGTAATAGTGACTGAAAATAGAGTTCCTGGGGATAATAAGATTTAATAAGACAAGATCCCCAAGGGAGAAGCTCCTACAGTGAACCTTCAAAAGACAGGAACTAAAGAACAATTCCGTCTCTTAGAAAGAAGGAAGAGAAATGCGTACTGGGAAAAGAAGCTGAATTTTAAATTCTGTTATTTTTACTTCCCATATTTAAAAACAAAAATACGTAATTATTAACGTTTGTGTTGTCTAATGAGCTGGGCAATCTACAATTTCGAAGGTGTTTGGCACACACTGAAGTCCGCCGTCATGGGGTAGCTCTGAAAGTCTGCCAATGTCTTCAACGTGTTGTGAGGAACACATCTGAGTCACTTGTGTCCCTGAAGAGTTAGCTGCCGGCTTCCTAGGCGTCCTCCTGTGCCGACAGCGGTCGCAGAGATGAGGCAGGTGGCCTCCGGCGACCCTCCCCGGAAGCTGGCCGAAGCTGTCCACAGTGAGGGTGCTGCCGGCGAGTCCCTGTCCACGGAAGGCATCGCCACGGCGGTGCCGGTGGGACACTCCCGCAGTCTGGAGGCTTGGACGACTCCCCAAAGGTCCCTTCTTAGAAAACAGAGAGACAGGTGAGCCTGCCTGATGCAGAGGCACTCAAGGTGTAGGCCGGGGTCCAGCTGGAGAGGAAAACTCTGGGTCAAATCACCCGAAATCAGGTAAATCAATGACCCTGGTGGGATTCTAGAGACGTGGCCTTTTTATGACACAGAAGGGAACCGTGGCTAACTGGGAGGCAGCAGAGCCGTGCGGTCGAGACCCCCCGGCTCTGGTTGGACTCGGGCCCGAGAGGATCCTGCTCCTGCCATTTGCTGAACTGTGACCTTGAGCAAAGAACGAACCTCTCTGGGCCTCCTCTGCTCCGCGCACAACACAGAGCTCCACACCGACCTCTTCCCTTTGCTGCCGCCTGTGCCCCGCCGTAGCATGGCGAGCGCGTGGAGGGCCGCACACCAGACAAACGTGCAGCAAACCTTAGTAGCTCTTACTGCTGAGACGCTTCTAGGTCTAAAGTCTGGTCTCCGAAGGGAAGACCTCAGAGCACCCTGGATGACGGGCACAGAGGGAAGCTCGATGCTGGGAGCGGAAGGAGTTTTGTCGCCGTCACACGGAGGTCAGCAACGGCAGCTGGAAGTGGCCCCGGCACACCCGGTGCGGCGTGCAGGACTGTACGTGTAGCAGAATCTCAGACACGCGCGACCCCGCGAGGGGCTGTCACCTGCACTTCTCACTCAAGGCACGGAACACAGGCGTCCCTTTGGTTCCCCCAAATCACACTGCTGCTAAGTGCGGAAACCAGAGGTAGAATGTCTCCAGAGCTCAAACCACACTAAACAGAACCAAGGTAAGTGAGGCTGAACAGTGGGTCAGGACCCAGGTGGGTGAGAGTCAATAGTGGGTCAGGGCTGGGGGCGCCTGGGGGCTCAGTGGGTTAAATCCTCTGCCGTCAGCTCAGGTCGTGATCCCAGAGTCCTGGGATGGAGCCCCGCATCGGGCTCTCTGCTTAGCAGGGAGCCTGCTTCCCTCTCTCTCTGCCTGTCTCTCTGTCTACTTGTGATCTCTCTCTGTCATATAAATAAATAAAATGTTACCAAAAAAAATCTTAAAAAAAAAAAAAAATAGTGGGTCATGACCCAGGTGAGTCAGGGTTAAGAACGGGCCAGAACCGAGGTCAAGCATGGTCCACCATGGAAAGGGATGACTGAATTCATCTTGTATCTCATGACCTTGACTTTCTGGTGGAATCTATGCATCTCGGCCAGTCATCAACTTTATTTCTCTCAAGGCCAATGGACGCTGACAGGTCTAGGTCCTAATCCAGGTCTCGTAGGAGGGAGGGGAAGCTCCTCAACAGAAAATAACACCGGACAAAATAAAAGGACAATCGGAAAGTGGGCATCCGTGAGTGAGAAGACTGGGCCACCCAGAGCATCTTCTGCAATGCCCGGGACCAGGTCTGGGTGCCCACGTGTGAAACGGAGCCACGCAGGAGAGCCTCAGTGAGTGTCCCTCCTCTGGGGCTTCCCCACGAGGCACATGCCAGCTGGAGAAGCCTTTGGTTTCCATCCTGATCTACCCGTGTAAGGACGAGATGTCCAGGCGTATGGAAGCCGCTCAGGCTCCACGGGCAGCGGCCGCCGGCGCGTCCCTGTGCTCCCCAGACGTCCCGGACATCGGCGCTCAGCGAAATGCCGGATGAAATCAAGCTAAACACCATTTCCCCTTTTCAGGGCAAAACAAAACAGAACAAAACTGCAAGGGTTTTTTCCCTCTCCTCTGATCCTCTTTCCCCAAACAAATTTTAGTTTGCTTTTGACTTCACCCTGATGCTGGTTCAGTACTTTTTCTTGCTGAGAAAATGCAGAACTCATACAGAGACCCTGGGGCGGGAAAAAGCGCGTTTCTCTCATTTCGTGGGAAGGAGCCTCTCCGGAGCCCAGGCCCTCGGCGCCCCACGGCTCTCAGGCGGGATCCAGCGTCGGCGCCGGTGCCATCGCCATGCCCGCTGCCAACTGCTCGGCGCCCAGCGCGGCCGTGGAGGTGACCGTGGGCGCGCTGCTCGTGCAGGAGTGCGCGCTGGGCCTCCTGGGCAACGCCGTGGCGCTGTGGACCTTCTGCTTTCGCCTGAAGGTGTGGAAGCCCTACGCCGTCTACCTGCTCAACCTGGCCGCCGCTGACCTCCTGCTGACCTTCTGCCAGCCCTTCCACGCCGCCTTCTACCTGAGACGCAAGACCTGGCCCTGGGGACACGTGTCGTGCCAAACCCTGCTCTTCCTGCGCGTCCTCAGCCGCGGGGTGGGCGTCGCCTTCCTCGCGGCCGTGGCTCTGGACCGCTACTTCCGCGTGGTCCACCCTCGGCTGAAGGTCAACCTCCTGTCCCCGCGGGCCGCCTGGGGGGTGTCGGGCTTCGTGTGGCTGCTGCTGCTCGGCCTCACCCACCAGAGCCTGTTCGCCTCGGAGGCTGCGTGCCCCGGTCCGGAGCCCCGGGGAGGCGCGTCCCTGAGGCTGCTCTGGCAGGAAGCCCTGCAGTTTATCCTCCCCTTCGGCCTCATCCTGTTCTGCAACGCTGGGGTCATCAGGACCCTCCGGAGGCGCCTGCGAGAGCCGGGCAGACAGCCCAAGCTGCGGCGGGCCCGGGCGCTGGTGGCGGTGGTCGTGGTCCTGTTTGCACTGTGCTTCCTGCCCAGCTTCCTGGCCCGCGCCCTGGTGGCCGTCTTCCACGGCACGGGCAGCTGCAGGGTCCTGGGAGTGATGGTGCACGTGTCCGACGTGGCCAACGGCCTCAGCTACCTGCAGAGCGTGCTGAACCCGGTGCTGTACTGCTTCTCCAACCCCGCCTTCAGATGCTCCTACCGCAAGGTCTTCAACACCCTCAGAGGCCGCGGCAGGGAAACCGAGGCCCCGGCGGACATCAGAGACTCCTACTCCTGAGGCCGGCCAGCCCTCCGGGCCTGGGGGCACGGGAAGGGCAGGGATCTGAGCGCTGACGACCAGCGCTGAGGGTTGCGGGAAGAGGAAACTGAGTCCGCGCCCCCAGGAACGGGACCCATACGTCGGCACCCCTGCGGCCAAGCTTGGACCCATGAGGTCTGCGGGATTTCCTTCGGCTCTCCTGCCCCAGCAGTCGGCAGAGCAGAGAAGCAAGCGGAGCTCCTTTCCAGCCACGACGATGCTGACCTGGAAGCAGGCTGCCGCCGCGCTCTCATGGGAAGGGCTCTCGCGGGTCCGTCACGGGAGCGGGGAGGCTGAGCCGCGCTGCCCTCGCTCTGTCTGGTCTCGGTGAGTCGTCCGCTTTCCCTGTCCCGGGAGTCTGCTCCCCCGGCTGCTGCGCAGACCTGTGATGGCCGGCCCGGGAAAGTGGCCGGCCGGGCTCAAGGCCACGTTGGGGGTGTGCACCTCACTGTGCTCCCTGCTCGGCTCTGGCTGGCACGTAGCGTTTCCAGTTTAGAGCACTTCGCTTCGTCTGCCTAGACGGTACATGATGCGAGAGACAGCACAGTCCCCTAATCTATTGTAAGAAACACCTTCCTACTAAATTTCTCAAAACTGCTGCCAGAATGTCTCTCTTGAGGTCTGAATGTCTAAATGCTTTTGAAACTTGCTCGGCTTCCCGGGCTCCGAGAAGGCATCGTAGTTAATGCCTCGCGGAGAAATGCACGGTGTGAGGCACCAAACTGCACCTGAATCGGGGCTTTCCACCTGACAGCGGGGCCCACCTGGCACAGAGGGGCCCCCGGGGACCTGCCCAGTCCGGGGAGGCCAGGCAGGGCCTGGGGCCCCCCTGAACTCAGCCCCGGCTCTCCTGCCACGGCCGCATGGTCTCCCATCATGCTCTTAAACAATGCCCCACAACGGGAGCTCATGAGGGTGACAACAGTTTGAAAGTCTCCTTTCTGACTGCTTCGTCTCCTTCTCTGTTCAAACCTGGCCCCAGAAGGGACGCCCCAAGATGCTTAGAGGAGGGACAAGGTCTAGTGTGTGAGGAGGCCCAGCCCGTGGCCTTCCAGGACCTGCACAGCCTCATCCACGCAGACAGACCCCGCCTTTCCCTGGGCCGCCCCATGACCTTGGTAACATCCAGGGTGAAACATGGTGCCTGAGGCCAGAAGAAATGGCAACCCTCCCTTCGGATCGTTCGCCTGCCCGGGAGGCACCTTCTCGGAAGCAAAGTTACGACGCGAGCGGGTCCCTGCCGCTGTGCTCTGCCAACCACGGTCCCCAGAGGGCAGCGAACCCACTCAGCGAGCCTGGCTGCTGCTGGCCGGGGTCAAGTCCCCTCCAGTGGGTGGACGTCAGGCGTCTGGCCTGCATCTGCGGCCGGACAAGCATGCAGGAGCTTCGGATAAAACTCTCTGCCCTCACACTGTCTACATCGCGCCCGTGTTCTTGCCGTGGGCTCAGGGCACGCGCCGGCCCACATGACGCTACTTGTTAAAAATGTAGCATTTAGCGCAGCCCTTTCCCGCGTCGTGATAAACTCCCCACAGGCTTTCTTTACTCGATCCTCGTAACCTGTCCAGATGTTTCTTAACCGTTTCCCCGAAGATGGACACTGAGAGCTGGTGCCCTCTGCTCGGGGAAATCAGGCTGTGAGGCCACACAGCCCCCCAGAGACCTGGCTGCGGCCCGGCCCACACCAGCCGCCTGAACAGGCTCCCGGCCCAGCGCCAGGCTCTGCAGAACCTTCCCGGCAGGGCTGTCTCCGGGCTCCTTGCCAGGCGAGCCAGCTCTGTCCAGGAGCTTAGCCGTGGGCTGCACTCCCTCCCCCCAATCCCTGCTCATTAGCCGGGCGACGGGGGGTCTCATCCCAGCAGAGCGCTGGTCCTCCTCTGGGGGACCCAGGATCTCTCAGAACACCCTGAGGCTTTGGCCAAACCCAACTTTCTGACTCGGTCAGTCTGGGGAGTCCCGACACCCCCGGGTTTTTCAGCCCCTTAGTTAACTCCAGGAACGTGTGGCCTGAGCCGTCTGCCCTGGGTGCGTAGCCATGGTCAGGGCCCTTGGGTCGGATCCCCGCTCTGCCACTCCGAGCTTTGAGACCTGGGACAAACCACCCAGCTGCTCTGAACTTCTCTGCTCTGTGAAATGGGGTCACAACACCCGACCTGTGGGACGATTGCGCCGGGTGAGGAAGACCATGTATGAGACGCTGAGCACGGAGCCTGGCAAGCATCAGCCTCCCGTTCGGGTGTGACGCTGCCGTTTTCAGGTGACCGGTCTAGTCCCTCGACTTTCTTTAATCCCCGAGCAGACTGTGTGCCCTTCGGGGACACAGCGGTTTGCCTGTGCACTGCCAACACGGGGCCTGAAGCGGGACAGGCGGTCAGTGACCTGGAGGTCGCACTATTCTGCTAACTCAAAGGTTTGTTAGGATTCTTTCTTTCTGGAATGTCCTTTCCGATCTTCTGTGAGGCTTCTGTCGGCCCCGAGCATGATTCCACACATCTCTGGGAGGAGACAACGTCTCTGCCTGTCGCCAGGTTCCGGGTCCAGTGACCCCGCCTCTGGGGACGTTTCCCTGGGATCGTGTCCTGTCACTCTCCTCACAGAAGCCTCAGAAAGTTGTCTTCTTGAAGACATTCAAGGAGGAAGGGGGATCTTGTTCTTCTCCAAACTGTTTTCTCTGAGTAAGGAAATGAGTCAGAAGGCAAGTGTGGGCAGGCAGCACGATGGGCCCCAGAACCACAGTGATTTTGCTGTCAGGAGCGAGTTTTACTTTCTTTTCTCCTTTGACGCGCTCCTTCTAATGCAGCAGGTGCACAGTCTCGTCTGTGAGTCTGGCAAATCTCAGCGTTGTCTGGAAGGACGGCCAGCAGCCCGAGTTCCAGTCTGAGCGATGGGTTTCTTTCCCTACTCAGAAGAGACTATCAGTGTTTTCAAATTCTCTCAATGTCATTTTTCCCCCTAAAACCCAGTAGGCCACGGATCCCTTCTTGGCTAAACAGAAGCCCTCCAGGTGCGGGAACATTCGAAGCTCTGTCTTACTCCCTGTCCACCTTTCTGGTCCATTCCCTGAGACGGACCCTTCCTCCAGCCCCGACCATACCCTCCAGCACCCCACACATGACCCGCCCCGCCCCGCCCTGCAGGCCGCCCGCTGGGGCTGGCACCTGCTTTCCCCTCTGTGTCCCCTCCCTGAAGCTGATCTTTGGGTCCCCAGCACTGGGCACAGGGCCTGGTACACAGCAGACACGGACTATGTTTGTGGAATCAGTAATAAACACATGAACAAATTAACCTGATTTAAAGTTAACAAATTAACTTTCTTAATCATCTAAGAGGTTTTATTAAAATATATTTTGGAATTCTGGATCCAGAGGCAAACTTAAAATATCTTTAAAGGGTATTCTAGGAAGACCCTAATACAGATGAAAACATGACGACTGGAGAAAGCCTGTCCTCTGTACTTCCACGGTCACCTCTGCCACTGATTGAGTCAGACTGTGATTTATTTAGGGCTCGGGATCCTGAACTGCGTATCTCCCTGCAGGTTGGGTCAGCGACTGTCAGAGACTTCTAGAACACACGACCAGTGTTCGTGGACTCCCCGAGACCACCAGCCTTGCACACACACACACACACACACACACACACACACACACACCCGTATGCTGTACGTCATGTGAGATTTGCCGTCTTCACCGTCTTGTCACGGTGCAGGGCAGCAAGGACATTCACACTGGGGCGCGGCCGTCACCGCTGTCCGTCTCTAGGACGTCACCCTGGGGCGCGGCCGTCACCGCTGTCCGTCTCTAGGACGTCACCCTGGGGCGCGGCCGTCACCGCTGTCCGTCTCTAGGACGTCACCCTGGGGCGCGGCCGTCACCGCTGTCCGTCTCTAGGACGTCACCCTGGGG
>NC_081561.1:147858562-147858691 GCF_022355385.1 Mustela nigripes | reverse complement strand
CGCGGCCGTCACCGCTGTCCGTCTCTAGGCCGTCACCCTGGGGCGCGGCCGTCACCGCTGTCCGTCTCTAGGACGTCACCCTGGGGCGCGGCCGTCACCGCTGTCCGTCTCTAGGACGTCACCCTGGGG
>NC_081561.1:147766005-147858552 GCF_022355385.1 Mustela nigripes | reverse complement strand
CGCGGCCGTCTCTAGAACTTTCCATCTTCCCCAGCAGGCGCTCTGACCCACTCAGCCATAAGCCCCGCCCCGCCTTGCCTCTGCTGCTCCCCCCACCTCCAGCCTGGGGAGAGCAGGACCCCGAGCAAGCGAGCCGGACACAGCTCTGTCTTTCTGCTGCTGGCTCCCTTCCCCGGCGCTCGCACTCCCAGGCCACAGGGCGGGTTAGATTTCCTTCCTCGCTGCCCTGGACGGGGCGGTCTGCTCATGGGTGCGGCCTGCGTTGCTTCCACCTCTGGGCTGCTGTGACAGCGGGTGCGCACGTCCCCACCAGACCCTCCTCCAACCCCTCCAAGTGCGTAGGCTCCAGGGCGACCACGGGATCGTGTGTGTCTATCGGCCACTCCCAGAGGATGCGCTGCCGCTGTCCACACGTGGCTTCCCCACTGCACAGTCCCACCTGCACGCTCAGGGTCCTGGCGCCACCCCGTCCGCCCTGACACCTGTTTCTGGGGAGGGGGCCAGAGCTCCAGCCTCCGGGGTGCAAAGCAGATGCGTATCTCTGACCAGAAGAATCCCTGAACCTCAGAGACCAACAGGAAACCCTGCCCCGGGTGCGCGCACGACAGCCAGGCCTGCTCGGGGCTCGCTGGGGGCCTGGGATCTCTCACTAGAACCTTCCCATCAGACGCACCAGCCACAGGACCGCCCCTGTGAATTGGGTCAGAGCGGCCCTCGCCTGGATGGAGGGGCCACAGAGCCCAAGCCCTTCTGCACACCGCAGCGCTGCTGAGCGGCCCCCAGCACCCGCCCCTTGCCTCAGCTCCCGCAGACGGCCCGCACCTGCTCCCCCTGCGCCCGCGGCATCCGGCTGCTACCCTCCAAGCGCAGCCCCAGCGATGCCCCTCCTGCACGGCCCCGGCGGCTCCAGCTCCCCTCCTTCACAGGGGGAGTGTGAGGGTGTAGACGGTCTACATTGCAGACAAGCGCACGCTGTGCTTCCGTAACACCCCGCGGCCCAAAATAGTAAATGCACCCGCGGAGTAGCAATAATAACCCCTTTCCGTTTGCAAGACCTGGGGGGTCGGCAGGGCAAGTCCTGATTCCCGTTTGCAGCTGAGAAAGCTGGTGCCCCGCGGGGTCGGCAGTGTGGCCGGAGGGCAGGTCAGCGGCGGGCCAGACGGTGACGTGAGCCTGGGCGTCAGGCACGGGTCGCGGGTGATGGTGTTCTGGGACCTTCTCGATCTTATGCCTTCCCCTTGGGCTTTCATCGCTTACTTGTATTTTGATTTTCCTCCTACCCGGGGGCGTCCGCTAACCGGCCATCTGGAGGAGAGACAGGACGTTGGCTAAGCACCGTGGGGTCGGTGCCCCCCGCGGCGGGCTTCTGATTCCAGAACATTCTACAGCTGATTCGCCCGCGCAGCCCCATTGTACCCCCTTGTGTCCCCTTGCAAGCTGGCGTCGGTCCCTGCAAGCTGCGGTCCTCCGCCGTCCCCAGTGTCCCCCTGCGGACAGGCCCAGATGCACTGAGGCAGCGCGGAATTCCCTGCGGGTTCGCTCGGAGAGAGAGAAGGCCGAGCTGGGTAAGGGGAGGATGCCTGGTCCTGGGTGCCCCCAGAGGCCCCACACACCCGCTTGTCGCTAACAAAGCTATGTGTGCACCCTGTGGACAAAGGCTCACGAGAGGCCAGCCTGATCCTCGGACCCGGAGGAAACCAAGAGAGGCTTTGAGCGATGAGCTTTGGTCACTAGAGGACAGCGGGAGGCAAGCCCCTGGATTTCTAAGGAATGGACAGGGATGCGCCCCGGGACTGGGCCTGAGGGAGCAGGACACTCCGGGATGAAACCCCAGCTCCTCCTCTTGGGCTGGGCACGTGCAGCCGGGAGCGAGCCTCATGCTGGCGGCTCTCCTGCCTACAGACGGGAGGACAGCCTCCGGGCCCCAACCAAGCCCCTTCCTCCTCTGCCGCTTAGGGCTCCCAGTCCAAGCCTTCTGGAACCTGGAGTCCTTCCCACAGCTGGCCGCCTCATTCCGCCTCCTGCGAGGACCGTGGGAGACAGCAG
This sequence comes from Mustela nigripes, assembly GCF_022355385.1. Lineage (NCBI taxonomy): Eukaryota > Metazoa > Chordata > Mammalia > Carnivora > Mustelidae > Mustela > Mustela nigripes. Next base: position 147,856,506 of record NC_081561.1, on the reverse strand, counting down.
CATGTCCTCGGAAGGGGAATAAGCTGACTTAGAATTCAATAGTACTAAGACGATGAGGTGAAAAGAAAACTTAGAAACACCAGAGAAGCTAACCGAGCCCGGCTGCACGGCTTCCCTCTCCTGTACTGTGTTCACAAAGTACGCCACAACGTGAAACGGTTTTTTAGTGTCCTAGTCAAGGATAGCAGCAGGAATATTTGGTCCAAACTATATTCTTTTTTATTTTTTTAAAGACTTTGTTTATGTATTTGACAGAGAACGAGGGGGAGAGAGAGGGAGAGCACACAAGCAGGGGGAGCCGCGAGGCAGAGGGAGAAGCAGGCTCCCCGCTGAGCAGGGAGCCCGATGCGGGGCTCGATCCCAGGGCCCGGAGATCATGACCCGAGCTGAGGGCAGCCGCTTCACCGGATGAGCCCCCCAGGCGCCCCTCCAAACTATATTCTTACTTTTTACGTTAAACTGACTGAATACGGCACAGTGGGCGTTGGGGCACGAGGCTTCCCAGCGTCACGGGTGTCCCAACTACGGCTTCCTCCCCTCCTTCTGTCCGTCTATCCGTCCTTCCGTCCCACAGCCCAGGTGTCCCGGCCTCTCTCCCGCTGGCTGGGGAGATCAAGGGGCGGCATTTCCGAGCTGCCCCGCAGGCCCTCCTCCCCAGGAGTGCTCCTGGCCCCAGACGGTGGCCGCGGGAGCACCGGGAATCTTCCCTCCGTCAGTCCATCCGGGGAAGGAGGCAGAATGCTTTCTGCATTTTCGCTCACAAAGGACGGTTGGCCCTGACGGGTCACTCTGAATCCGGGGAACTGAGCCATGACGTTCCTGCCACCGTCCCCACTTGGCGTGGCAGCAGCTTCTGAGAACAAGCACGCGGGGCAGACCGATGCGGGGACGGCCCAGGGGGCAGCCGGTGCCCCTCAGATCCCGCAGCCCCTGCAGACAGGCTCAGAGCGGGGCCAGCCAGCACGTGTGGCGGGGGACCGTGCGGGGGAGAGGAAGGGAGAAGCAGCAGACCCACACCTCAGAGGGCCCCTGCACAGGCATCACCCCCAGATCTAGCAGCGGGGCTGCCCGTCCAGCACCGCTAAACACGGAAACTGACACAGCCGCGGCTTTGTTTTCAACCTCGGGCCTGAAGCTCCCTCTGCTCTGCGACCAGCACATTCGTGTGATGCTTTTCGGATCCGGCCCGAGCAAGAAAAAGAGCCAAGCCTCGCCACGAGCCTGCCCTCATTTCACACCCGCGCGCGAGAGAACCGCCAACTCTGAGCTCAGCGCATTTTCAGCTAAAACACACCAAAGCCATATTTAAAAGTTAGAAATATTTCTAAACTTAAAAAACACAGGCAGCAGGGACCCCCGTGAGCCTGAGCGGGAGGCCGGGGTGCGAGCGCAGCGCGTTCTGGAGAAGATGAACGTGTCTCTGGGAAACGATCCGTCCAGGCCGCCGGGAGCGTGGCTCCGGGGAGGGCGTGAGATGTGGGCTCTGGTGGCGAGCGTGCGGGCGGCTCTCAGAGGGAGGAACCCCCAACCCTTTCATGAATCATCGTTCTCATTTTCACTAGACCTCGGGCGCGATCACACTTCTGAGGTTGAAGAACAACGAGTTGCACAACAAACCCGCTAGTAGAATTCATAACCCAGGAACGCTCCTGCGACTGTGTTATCTTACCCACAACACACGAAAAGCTGTTAGAGCTTTTGCTTGATTCCAAAACATGGCGTTTCTTTGACTTCAAAAACCAGCATAAGAAAATTTAAGGGCGAGCTGTCTAGAAAAACGCACTGCTTACTTCTGTTATACGAGAGCAAACACTCTGCAGTTAAGGGAAGGAAACTGTGAAAATGGCCCAGTGCCATTCCCTGGAGGCCGTGCGGACTTAGTAATCTCACTGGCTGAGAATTAAATTCCTCACCTGACATTTAAGGGGTCCGGACGATGAAAACGAAGAGGAGGGGCACCTGGGTGGCGCAGTCAGTGAAGCCTCTGCCTTCGGCTCAGGTCATGATCTCAGGGTCCTGGGATCGAATTCCATGTTGGGCTCCCTGCTCAGAAGGGAGTCTGCTTCTCCCTCTCCCTCTGCCCCTGCCCCTTGCATGTACGCTTGCTCTCTCTCTCTCTGTCTTTCCGACATATAAATAAAACCCTGGGGGAAGAAAAATAAGAGGGTCATGAGCAGAGAGGGAGACTGAGTCTGCCATCCTCGGTTGGGGGGGTGGGCACGCAGCCCGTACAATCAGGACCCCTGATCTCGTTCAGACCTCAGCTTTGCATGTCCTGGTGGGAAGGGGCTTCCCAGGCACTGGAGGTTGTGCCCACCCTGCTCCACATCCCTTGGAGAGCTGCTGGCTGCGTTGGTAACCATAGAGACCATCAACAGCCCTGAGAAGCCTGGGGTGCTGGAGCTGCCTGGTGAGTGGCTGGCCAGAGTGTCTCCTTCGGTTGGCAGATACTGACCGATTCTTTAGCACCCAAGCGGGGGTGCCCAGGGTATGGGCATCCCGGGGAGAGCAGGAAGCCACATCAAACCTACCAAGCCACTTCTCTGTGAAATGTGCCATTCAAAACAGGTGCCCACGTCTGTGCTCGGCTTATTATTATAACTAAGCACGGCTTAAAAACCAGAGGGTCAGGAGTGTGCGAGACCCATGAGGGGCCGTGACCAGGGGCAGCTATGGGATACAGGGGAGAAGCTCTCAGACCAATAATCAACCCACTGCAGACGTCTTTGCCCCCTTTGTGGAAAATGGCAGGGTTCTCTCTGCCCACAACGCCCTCGGGGCTCTGCCCGCCAAGGCTGGGAGGGGGAGGGGAGCGTGGGAGGAGAGCCGGGGAGGAAGGTGAAGCCTGTGGGGTGGGAAGCGCCCTTTGGGGGAGGGGGACCGCCAGGCCTGGGTGATGTGCCACTTGGACGGGCTAAGCCCTGTAATAGTAACAATAAAAGGCAGGTTGGCTCAGACACGGTTAATGTCTTGCTCACATTGGAGCGCGGAGGGGTGCACCAGCCGGTGGGGCTTCTGCCGTTCCCAGGTCACCCAGGATGATGCCCACACTGGTACCCAGTATCTCTGGCTAGAACAGAGTCAGCTGTTCTTCTGGCTGAAGGCAGTGGGGTGCGTGGTGTTTGCCACAGGGATACGTCACCTGCAGCCCCCGGAGAGCTTCGATGGGACAGGACCAACAGCTGATGACAGGCTATCAAGGTCATGCACATCTCCATAGTGGAGACCCCAGAGACCCCGCTCCTGGACCCGCTGGTGGCCCCTGCGTGACCCTCTCCACGTGACTGAGAGACGGCTCCTTTGAGAGGCTCTTCCCAAAACTGAGACTAGGCTCCTGAGTCCTCCTTCCCCCGTGGCACTGGCAACCTTTGACAAGGGCTCTGCAGAGGGGTCCCGTGTACATCTCCCATCGCACCGCACAGACCAGAAGCCCTAGGATCCTCCAGGCATGGTGACTCGCCCAAACGGTACGCTACTCCTCTGTGTCCCGACAACTGGGCGGCGACAAACCAGAGAGCCCCAGAATTCAGAAAGCTAACAAAATGAGGGTTTCGTTTAAGAATTTTAGAATTAATTTCTGGTGAGTAGGAGATTATATCTCTTCCTTAAAAAAAAAAAAAGACGATTTTTATTACTTTAGAATGCCCTAAAAAGTGTCCTAAAATATATACTTTAAAGTATATATAGATACTATATTTTCTAAATCCTTTGTAAAACATATACACGTTTATAAACACATATGCATACAGCAGGACCAAAACAAACGAGCAAACACCGGAAAACCAAAACATAGGTAGTCACATAACAACAAATAAATGATAAAAAAGAGTCAATCTACTATTGCATGAGTATCAAAGGCAATTTTAAAGGCAACTGTGGCAATCCAGCAATCAGATTTAAACTTCGTAATTATCTCAAGGGTTTTCTACCCATTGTAGAGGATCTAGTAAAAGAGTCTATTCATTGTGTATATTTTTTTTTCTGTAAAATAGATTTAGTCACTGCAAATAAATCTCCAATTAAAAGTACCAGATCGGAAGGCACTTCGCTTATTTTTGTGCATCTCCACTCACGAGGCGCTATTAGGCTCTCCAGAGTCTCTTGTTTATGCCTCTCTCCCCTTAGAACTGACATTTCAACATTGAGTCTCGGTTGTCTACTTTGTTACTTTTCCTCAACCAGGAAGCACATCCCCGAGTGTGAAGCGTTACGCGCCCCCACATACCTCAAAGCTACTTTGTTACTTTGGCGGGGGGGGGGGGGGGGGCGGGGGGGGCGGGGGGCTCTCAATGCGCCTGCGCGGTACCGAGTCGGACGCTTCCCCGGAGGCCGCGCTCCGGTGTCGCCGTGTCCCCAGCATCGTCCCATGACTCACAAAGCAACATCCAGCAAACGCTAGCGCGCAGTGGGACGCGGTGGTGTCGCAGGGCCGCGCGGCGCAGAGCCCGGTGGACACCAGCCCGCGGCCGCGGACCCGCGCAGCGCCAGGTCGTTGCGGTTTGCGCCCTCGCTCTTCTCCACTTTGTACATTTGGTTTTGAGTGTAAACTTCATCTTTTCGAGGACTTGAAAGAATTCCCGTGAAGCCCTTTCTTTGCGTTAAGTTTTAGGAGAATGACAGTCCGAGTTCGGGGAAAGACAGTTGTGAAGACGCGACAGCGTCCGGCCAGGTTCCAGTCCCGCCGAGGGCCGGTTCCGAGTCGGCTCGCGTGAGATGACACCGGCCTCGACCCGGATGGGCCGGACGGTGGACGGGGCTGTTGTTTACGATGCCGGTGACCGTCGGGTAGAGTACGCAGGACCGCGTGTGCGGAGACCAGCCGGACACGTTGGGGCTGTTTCCCACAGGACGAACCAGCGCGGCAGCTCCTGTTCTGGAATCGCGCGGGCCTGCTCCGGGCTGGCAAGTGGGCAGTAACAGAGGGCGTTTCGGACACCGGGGGGGCGCGTGCTACGGTGAGCGCTGAGAAGTGTGTGAACCCGGCGATTCAGACCTGTACCCCTGGGGCTAATAACACATTATATGTTTATTTTAAAAAATTAGAAAAATTGTTTAAAATGGGCAATAACAGGGATTTCAAAATTTAGATCCTAAAATAAAGGACAACTAGAGGACTGGAAAAAGAGGAATAACATAATGGGAGCTTTGTTTACGTTATTAATGTCCCAAGATATCTATTTGTCTCTATATTTTTATTTAACAAGGAAGTAATTTTATTTATTTATTAAAAATTTTATTTCATTTTTTCAGTAATCCAAGATTCATTGTTTATGTGCCACACCCAGGGCTCCCTGCGGTAGCTGCCCTCCATAATGCCCACCACCAGGCTCGCCCTTCCCCCCACCGTCCTCCCGCACAAAACCCTCAGTTTCTCGGAGTCCACAGTCTCTCCTGGTTCATCTCCCCGTCCCATTTCCCCCAACTCACTTCTCCTCTCCATCTCCCCATGTCTTCTGTGTTATTCTTTATGCCCCACAGTAAGTGAAACCATGTGATAACTGACTCTCTCTGCTTGACTTATTTCACTCAGCATAATCTCCTCCAGTCCCGCCATGTTGCTATAAAAGTTGGGTATTTGTCCTTTCTGATGGAGGCATCATACTCCATAGTGTATATGGACCACATCTTCCTGATCCATTCGTCCGTTGAAGGGCATCTTGGTTCTTTCCACAGTTTGGTGACTGTGGCCATTGCTGCTATGAACATTGGGGTACAGATGGCCCTTCTTTTCACTACATCTGTATCTTTGGGGTAAATATCCAGTAGTGCAATTTCAGGGTTATAGGGAAGCTCTATTTTTAATTTCTTGAGGAATCCCCACACTGTTCTCCAAAGAGGCTGCACCAACTTGCATTCCCACCAACAGTGGAAGAGGGTTCCCCTTTCTCCACATCCTCTCCAACACATGTTGTTTCCTGTCTTGCTAATTTTGGCCGTTCTAACTGGTGTAAGGTGGTATCTCAATGTGGTTTTAATTTGAATCTCCCTGATGGCTAGTGATGATGAATATTTTTTCATGTGTCTGATAGCCATTTGTATGTCTTCATTGGAGAAGTGTCTGTTCATGTCTCCTTCCTATTTTTTGATGGGAAGATTTTCTGTGATTATCTGGTTTTTGAGTGTAAAGTTTAAAGGCTCGCTGCACCTGCTTGAAACCCGCCAAGAACCTGCCAAGAACCCGGCAAAGGGTCCTGAGCCTGCGCGGGCCTGCAGATACCACATGTGGCCACCAGGGGGCGGCAGTGCCCCGCCTAGGAGCTGGCCGCAGCCCTGCCATCTCCCTGGGGCCTTAGTCCTCCTGGCAGCCTCCCCTGCCTCCAGGCCAGGCTCCTGAAAAAGATCCCAAAGTGTCACGTTGAACTCAACCCAGTTAATCTCTCAAGAGGAGGCAGAGGAATGAAGAGTCCTTATTCGAACAGTAACCCTCTTTCCAAATCCAGTGCTCTGAGCCCGTGGACTGAGCGCGGATGCCCGGGGGCTCCTCCGTGGGACGTGGGAGAGAACCTGCTGGGCTGTGGTCCTCCACTGGGGGCCTCAGTGGAGACCCCGCCTCTCCCTGCGCTCGGACTCCCGCCGTGGCTGCAGGAAGCCGGGCCTCTGTCCCTTCCTCCCTCAAGTGAGCCGTCCAGCTGCCCTTGCCCCGGCGGGTCCTCTTCTGGCGACCCTGCCCCCGTCTCGCATAGTAACAGAATTACTGTGTGTTCACTGTTTTTCCAGGGAGGTGGGCACGCAGACAGCCAGTCGAGGACTTTTCCCCAGCTTTCTCCTACCTCTAGCAGCCCCATAGCTAAGCAAAGGCCAATAGTTTGGGAAGAAGTGATTTCCACAACTTTCAGATTGTCCCATGAAACACCAGGCCACCTGCCACCTGCTTTCCCCTTTTCCTTTTTCTCTTGGCTGGGATGGAAATGTGATGGGGGGAGCTACAGCAGCTCCTTTACACCAAAGAGGACAGCCTGGAGTTGAGGATGAGAGCATCCTCCCGACCCTCTTGGATCGTCTCCCTGGAGTCAGAAGAGAGTCTGCAGGACTGTGGAGTTTATGCTAATTGTGTATTAGCGTAGTTTGGGAAGGCACCGTAACAAGATATCCCAGAATCCCTGATTGCAGAGGCCACCCTGACCTCAGAAGCAGGAGCGCCCTTCTTGCACACGTTGCGGGGGGTGTAGAATAGGGTCCCACGGGCACCACAACCAGCACCTTCTGCTCCCACAGCTGCCGCCACGCCACGCCCCCGGAGGAGGCGGGTTTGGGGAAACTCCCACGGCACAGCGGCGGAGCCTGAGGCTGGGACCCAGCAGACCAGTTTCTAAAATCAGGGCACTGAGCCCTCCCCAGAGAAAGTGCTACCCCCGGGGCGGGGGGTGCTGGGGCTCAGTCACCAGCGCAGGTTCAATAGTGGGCGTGGTCTGTCTTTTCTCACTTTCATTCCCTGGGGATGTGCATCTGAAAATCTGAGAAACTGGGGTGGAAATGGATATTTGGAACACACCTTATTCGAAAGGAAGAAACTACCTGGAAAAAAAAAAAAAAAAACAACTCTCAAGTATTTGAAATTAACTTGAATATGAAAAGCTGCTCTCCCTGCAGAAAACGTGGTTATGGGCTGGATTGTGTCCCCCGAACTCACATGCTGGCATCCTGGCCTTCCGTTCCTCAGCCTGGGACTGTATTTGGAGATCAGCCTTCACCGAGCTGATGGCGGTAAAATGAGGTCAGGTTAGGGTGACGAGTGTCCTTATAAGATAAGCAGGTCAGGACACACACACACAGAGGGGCAGAGAGGAAAGACCCAGTGAGCACACAGGGAGACCGAGGCTGTCTGCCTGCCCAGAGAGCGGCCACACCGGCCTACACCGGGACCGCAGATTTCCAGGCTCCGGGACTGCAAGACAGTGAGCGTCTATGGTGCCAGCCCTGGGTCTGGGGTACCTCATCAGGGTGCCTTCCCAAACTAAGACACTAATATACGATTAGCATCTACTTTGTAGTCATTTAGACCAGATTCTCTGTGCCTATACCGCCAAGAGTTCCTGGACTTCGCACATGATGTCAGAAATCGTAAAGGGATTTGAAAATATTATACTTTTCTGGCCTCATTTTAAAACTAGCCTATCTGTTCAGAAGCAACTAGAATGCAGTGTGCAAGGTGACAGTTAAACACCTGCCATCTAGGTGGATCATTTGCAGGTGACACAATGCCCAAATTTTCACCTTTTTCAAGAAGTACGAAGTATAGGAAAATCTCTTTTATCTAAAAATAATTGATCAACTACTTTGTACGAGGAACCAAGAGAAATCGTCTTCTGGTCAGCACAATCCGCTGTGATCATATTTGAACACACACGTGAGTGTGACAAAGGTAGGCCCGAGTATACAGTTCATTTATTAACAACAGACTGACAAGTCCTGAGTCACCGTCCCTGAGGCACCGCCCCGTCTGGCCAGAGAACACAGTGGAATGGGGTTTGCAAAGGGCCGAGCACCGGCCACCAGCAGACACACGCAAGGTCCGGTCAGAGCCGGACGCTGGGAGGACATCTGGGGAAGCCAATGAAATGAAGATACCAGAACCGTTAAAGAGCCATCTGGAGCCGCTTAATAACGGACCAAAATCCACACGGTTCTGTGTCTCCCGAGGGCACTGACACATCCTCACACCAAACAGCAAGAAACCACGATGATATTGGACAAAATAAAGTCTGTATCCTACTTTAGAAACACTTTTATTCAGTACGGCTGAAATTAAATGGACTGTTGCATAAAGAAGCTTCACTTTTCTGAAAATTCAAATTATACAGAAGAGCTGATTTCCAGCTGTGTCACAGTAAGCGAGCTATTTCCTGCTTAGAGGCACAAACTTCTCTCCCTACATCCTCTGAGCGCATCCGGGACCCACAGGGGGCATGCATGCAAGTCGGCCGCCGGGCTCTGCGCGCGGGAACCCACGCTTACAGCCTGGGAGGGCGGCCGACCCCGGAACGCCTCAGCTCCCGAGTCGGATCCCTGATTCTGGAAAACCGTTCCCACTTCATGCACCAAAGGCCTTCATTTTGCAAAGCCAAAATGATGTTTGAGACATACAGACTCGGAACCCTAAGATGGCACTTTGAATTTCATACAGAGGTGCACGTCAAGCTCATGAGAACGGCAGAAAGTTTCAATAACAGGTATCTCAGGGCTATACATGTCAGCATCTTTGTAACTCACGTCAGTACCTTCTAACGCACGTCTGCATTTTTGTAATGTGGTTTGTTTTTTTCTACTTGTGTTCATGTGTTTACAAAGCACTCTCAAAGCTTGAGTTCTAGGAACTTTCTAGAAGTTGAAGACAGTTGTTAAAATCAGATTCCATGATCAACCTCAGACTTTGGGTAAAAACCAAAGCCAGAAGCAGAGAGGGAAGCTCGAGCCCAGCTCCCTGTGGCCCCTGATGCCCTTGGCTCCGGGGGCTGCTTCTGCTTCCGTGGATGTGGGAACAAAGCCCTTTCTGTATCGTCTTGGGGAAGCTTCCTTGTGCTTTTTAAAAGAAGGTAATTTAAACACCTTACATTCTAAACTGCACTGTGACCCCCAGTTTCACTGTGATTCGTCTGACAATAGTCACGAAGCCCTCTGTGTGCTGAGTGTGTGCCGTTAGACTGCGGCTCGTGGAGCTCTGCCTGCCCGACTTTCGGAGAATCGGTGACTGCAGAGAACACTTCTCCGGGGAAATAAAGCCAGCCTGCCCTTTCCCGATGGCCTGTTACCACCTCGTCTTCCTTATCCTCGGTGACAATGGACACCGGTGACAACCGCCACCGTCCGTCTCCCCCACCACTTGGCCGGCTCGGGTGGAATGTTTCACCTTCTGCCTAAGATGAGGGGTGCAAAGGCTCTTACGTGATTTTTTTCCATCTTGGGTTTCCCAACCCTGTGCGTTTTGCTGTGATCAAAAGAGGTCATGCTCACAAGATGCTTCACGAATATTCCCGAAAATGTCTGATTCGTAGTCCCGGGGGTCCGTTTTGGGGAAGGCCAACCACAGGGGACCCCCGGGGTCCCGAGTCCATGTCCGCAGTCGCCCAGACCTCGGGCCTGCTCCGGGCCGCTCACATGGTGAAGGACGACGCGTTCTCGTTGTCCGCGGTCTCGCTGTTCTGCCTGGAGACGAAGCTTTCTGAGTGCAGCCTGGAGCAGGAGAAGCCCAGGGACTTCCGCCGCCGCCGCACACACCACAGGTCCTTCACGATCTTCAGAAAGTAGCTCCTAAACTTCTGTCCGATGAAGGCATAGAGCACGGGGTTGAGGCAGCAGTGCAGGAAGGCCAGGACCTCGGTGATGTTGGTGGCGTAGCCCAGCAGCTTCTGGCCATGGCAGGAGCGGTTCATCCTGCCCAGCTGCGCGGCCGTCACCAGGAGCACCATGTTGTGGGGGATCTGACAAGCCAGGAACACCAGCACCACCGCGATGATCACGCGGATGGCCTTGTGCCGCTTGGAGTTCTGGGCCTGCACCAGGGTCCTGACGATGAGCGCGTAGCAAAAGGTCATGAAGAGCAGCGGGATGGAGAAGCCGAAGAGGAGCTGCAGCCCCAGCACGAGGAGCTTCCACCTGATGGGGTCGGAGCCCTCGTGGTAGCGGGGCTCGCACACGGCGCTGTCCTGCACGTGGTACTTCTGGTTGAACACGAAGGTCCAGACGGAGATGAGCCCGGACGCCGCCCACACCAGCAGGCAGATGGCCCTGCGGTGCGCCAGCGTGCGGGACCGCAGCCGGAAGGACTTGGTGGCCTGCACGATGGCCACGTAGCGGTCCAGGCTGACGCAGGCCAGGAGCAGCATCCCGCAGTTGAAGTTGACAGCGTAGACGCCCTTCATGAGCTTGCACGTGGCGTTGCTGAACACCCACTCGCCAGTGGCGTGGCTCACTGCCCAGAACGGGAGGGTGAGGACGAACAGGATGTCCGCGATGGCCATATTCAAGAGGTACACGTCTGTCATGGACTTGGCTTTCTTGTAAAAAGCAAAGGTGACCACCACCAAGACATTGCCCAGGAGGCCAAAGACACAGATCAGGGAGTAGGCCACGGGCACGAAGAGCCCAGAGAAGCTCCGGACCTCCTGCAGGGAGCACAAGAAGCTGTCACCGTCAGCTGAGTAGTCCGAACTGTTGCCCGACCCAAAGTAGTCCTCGCTGAAGTTGAAGCCGGCGCTGAGATTCATCGCCTCCTGGTAGGTGAACGAAGGTAGAGTTAGCTGTCGTGTGACCTGCGGGGAGCCACGACCGACCGACACGACTCTCCCGGCCAAAATAAAACGGACGCTCACCTCACTCATCGCGGTGCTTGTTCTCGGCAGGCGGGGCGGGCGGGGATGGAGGGACGGACGGCCAGGCCCTCCGGCTCACCGGCGGGGATAATGCGGGGACGTGAGTCTAAGGAGGAAAGAAAGCAAGACACTCTGTGAGTGAGACAGGCATTCCCAGGGAGCCCGGCAGTTACGGGCTGGCGTTCTGTTTCCCTTGGACACAAAGAGTACATGGCATGCTCTTTTGCAGGAAAATAGTCCTTTAGAACAAGCATGGGCAGACTCTTTCTGCAAAGGACCAGACAGTAAAATATTTTAGACTCTGCAGATCCTGTAGTTTCTGACCCAACAACTAGAATCTGCCCTGGTGGCTTGAGAGTGACACGGACAACTTCACACGTGAACGGGTTTGGCCGGACTTGGCTGTCACGGCTACAGTTTGTCAAGCCCAGATCAATGGTGTGAACAAGGGAGACGCCAGCAGAAGCTCAGATTCTGATCCGCACAGAAGCTCAGATTCCGATCCGCACAGAAATCTTGGTGCAAAATGCAATTCAGTGACACTCAGCAGGATTCTGGTGAACAAAATCTATGGGACTCTGGATTGCATCTAAAACACTTATGATTCACAGCCCTTGCCTGTAAATAGTGTGGAGTAGGATTCCGTGGCTTCCACTCAGCTGGGCAGGTGAGAATCCCTTGTAGAGTTTTTTCAAGTTTGAACGTGAGAGTCATTCTCAAGATACGCGGAAGAGGACCCCCTGGCTTGAAGGGCAGCAGCAACGTACATATGTATCTCTTACATGACACAGATATTGCCCTCATGCCCTCGAGCGAACCAGCACCAGTGTGCTGGGGAGACCCATCCTAATCGTCAGAAACCAGACTGCAGGCAGAAAGGTTAGAGACGGTCAGTGGGCAGCCCCCTCGGTCCTTGGAGAACAGGCATGGGGCCAGCAAAGGGATGGCAGAGAAGATGAGCAGGTGGAAAGGCATCGTGAGTGCTGAGTGTTTGCCCCTCCACGGTGGGGCCGACCCCACGGGTTCGAGGTGACATTCACCAACTGAGCTGCACGCGGCAGTGATGTGCGGGGAATGCCCAGAGGGACGACGCACAAGAAGTCCCCGAGATGAGTCAGGACCGAGCGGGGCAGTGAGAGGGAGGAGGAGCACGGAATGACAAGCCTCGGTGCACGGGCGGAGACTCGATCGTGCTACGCCGCTCGGTCCTCACCTGTGTGGTCAGCGTCACTCCCCGACATCTGGGGGAGGAGGTCAGTGTGACCCAGACCTCAGCCTGAGGACTCCCTGAACACACTTCTCATATCACTTGATTCTCGTTGTGTTGTTGACGCAGTCACAGGTCAGGGGGCCCAAACCCAGTTTCCTCCCTGACATCTGGAGCCATCACTTGGGAAGCAAGTCTTTGCTGCCTCTCAGCCATTGCTCTGGACGTGACACTAGGGGCGGGGCGGGGGGGGTCATCTGTGCACGTCTACAGTGACCTACAGCTGTACATTCTCACTGAGGACCCCAGGGCATGCAGAAAAACCACAGCATAAAGCCTTGGTGTGGCAAAACCATGTAGGAGACAAACACGTCCATGTGAGTAACAATGGGACATGTTCAATCAAACAGGACTGCGAGATTTATTCCGCCAGCCATGACGGAGTCACGGAAACCAAATGTACCCTACTGCATGAAACAAACAGAAACACCTGGAAAATACATGAAATAACAGTTTTCAGACTGTTGGGCAACTGATGTCCCAAGACTGTGGTCTCTGACCAGAGGAGAACAGGAGAAGTGAGCATGACCTGAGCTCTGGGAAGCTCCCAGCTCCCACAAAAGCAGTTTCCAAGTGCAGAGCGTGGGGACAAGCTGAACAGGGAATGGGGACCTCGCTGAGGACACAGGGATCAGAGTTCTGGGAGGTCAGGGCAAGATGAGGTGCGGGAGAGGAGGGAGCTTCACACAGAGAAAGGGGAACTGCAGAGAGGTGTCCCTGAGAGGAAGCAGTGCAAAAAGAGTGTGAGAAAGGAGAGACCGAGAAATCCTCAGAGCCCTGGTGGGCTAGAAAGAGTTCTTTCCCACAGAAGGCGTAACAGCACCGTCTAAGTCCCAGGGGATTGGAGAGCAGCCTCAGAACAGCACTACTGGAGAAGGGACACGCCTAAAATCGCCTACAGTGACTGTTACTGTGAACCTGCCACAGCAAAGCTTGAAAGAAAGTCTCAGATGACCCGTCTGATTCCAGTAACATCACTACATCCCAGAGCAAAGCCCCAAATCATTTAAAGACATGCCATGAAATGCAGCCTTCAGTCATGTAAAATTCATGTCAGGCATCCAAACAAAAATTTCTAGGCCCCTGGAGTCTGAATGTGCGTGCGTCCCCGAAATTCATATGCTGAAGCCTAATCCCCAAGGTGGGGGCATTTTGAGGTGGTGCCCCCCACTGCCACTCATGAATGGGATTCATGTTCTTTCAAGAAGAGACAGCTTGCTTCCTCTGTCTGCCCCCCTCCTCCTGAAGACTGAACCGGGGGGTCCTCACCCAATACTGGGTCTGGGGCACCTGAATCTTGAACTTCCCAGCTTCCAGAACCGTGAGAAATAAAGGCATCCTGTTCAAGCTACCCTCTCTGTGGAGATCTGCTACAGCCTCTCACACTGACCATGACACAGACATTCGAAGAAACAGGGAGACATGACCCATGATTGACCCGAAGAAGCAAGAATGACTGAGATAACAGACGACCTGGTAGCGACGATCCGCCGATCTCGATGCCCCGGAGGGTAGAGGAAGCACCGTGCAATGAAGAAAGTGACAAAAAATATTAAAAAGACCCAAATAAATGTTCTATAGATGAAAGACAGAACACGTAACATGAAATAAAGCACTGATGAGGAGTAACATATGCAAATCAATTGTCATCCAATGCCCTAGCAATACTTGGAACGTTTGGCAGTTGGGACTGGGGAAAAAAGTATAATCACATCAAACCTCATGAAGTAAAATACTGACGAGGACACCTTAAATCGTTACAAGATCTCCATGCCGAAGGCTATAAAACATTGCTGAGAGAAATTAAGATCTAGGTTACAAGAGAAGTGCATCAGGTTCAAGATTAAATAATCCAATAGTGAGATGTTGTTCTCTCCAAACTGATCCACAGATGCCACACGATCCAAATCAAAATGGTGTCAGGGTTTCTGGAAAAAACTGACCGGCTGATCCTGCAATTTATATAGAAATCCAAGGGACTAAGAAAGGCCAAAACCGTCTTGAAAAAGGATACAGAATTCTAAGATTCCTACTACCTGGTGTCAAGACACACTATGAAGCCACAGGAATCATGGCAACATGGTGTTGGAAACAGAATAGATGCAGGAATCAATGGACAGAACAGAGTCCAGAAATAGACCCACAAGTCCAATGGCCAACAGATTCTTAACAAAGGTGCCAAGGTAATTCCAGAGGGAAAAACAGTCTTCTCAATAAACGGTGCAGGGCCGATAAGGTGTTCCTGCATAAGAAGTCGATCTTTTCTTTTCCTCATGCTACAAACAACAACAACAACTCTAAATAAATTATAGTTCTAAATGTGAGAACCAAATCATAAACATCCAAGGAAAACAGAAGAGAAAATCTTTGTGCCCTTGGAAATGGCAGATGTCTCATCTAAGCTGCAAAACGTATGCATGAGCTGTAAAAAAAAATGAAATAGAAAATTGATAAATTAAAATTGATCAGAATTTAAGGGGCACCTGGGTGGCTCAGTCAGTTAAGTGTTTGCCTTCAGCTCAGGTCATGATCCCAGGGTCCTGGGATTGAGCCCCATGTCAGGCTCCCTCCTTGGCAGGAAGCCTGCTTCTCCCTCTTCCTCTGCCTCTTGCCCTGCTTGCGTGCATGTAAACACATTCTCCATCAAATAAATACATAAAATCTTTTCAAAAATTTTTGTAATTGATCAGTATTTAAAACATCTGCTTTTTGAAAGACACTTGAGAAAAGTAAAAACAGATCATGGAATGGGAAAAAAAATTGTGACCTTGTATCTGATCATGGATCATATCCAGAATATACAAAGAACTCTCACTATTCAACATCAAGAAGGGACAGGCAAAAAATGTGAAGTGAGTTCACCAAAGGAAACACATGGTGGCAATTCCTTATGAGAAAACTTGTTCGATGAGATTAGTCATTACGGAAATGCAAATTAAAAGTGCAATGAGATACCTTTTCTCACCCACTCGGTGGCTAACGTCAGGGGCAGACAAGACAGGAGGCAAGGCCAGAGACGTGCAGATGACCCAGCAGTCCCACGGCCACACTGAGAAGACCACGGGCCGATGTTCTAGGAGCTAAACATGCACTTACCATGTAAACCAACAGCTGAGTCTTAACGTTTTTAGCCAAGAGAAATGAAAATAAAAGACTAGTACTTGAACGTTCCCAGCAGGTTTCTCTGTGACAGCCCTGGATTAGAACAGAGGCTTCCATCAGCGGGTGGACAGATAAGCAAACTGTGCCGTCTCCGTATCACAGATCACTGCCCCCCAAGCAAGAAGCAGAGTCCTGATGGACGCGCCAGTGGGGGCGGCGATGGCAGGGGCATTTGGCTGGGTGAGGAATCCAGACATACAAGACCAGGAGTGGCGTTATGCCATTTACGTGAAATTCTAGAAAAGGCAAAGCAAGAGTGGTGGAAGTCTGGTCCTTGAGTGTCACGCCTCAGGGACGAGAAGACACCGCCTGAAGGGAACACAGGGACCTTTCTATAGTGACAGAAGTGTCCCCTGTCAGGATCGTGATCTTGCTGGACACACTTGTCAAGACCCCCAGAATCAGATACTTCAGGCTGGTGACATTCATTGTACATAAATTAAACCCCAAGAGAGCGAATCCAGTAACTGCACAAGGTCCAGACAAACATGCTGGTTAGGACAACAGATGCTGTAGGTCAGGGTCCCCCCGAGGAGGGAGGGGCATGTGACAGGTCTGTGAGCAAGACAGGACTTGAGGCAGCCACGGGAGTATGGAAAGCACTGACTGGGGGACGTGGGGGGACATGGCAGGGGGCCACGGAGCTGCTGGAGGGAGTGCTCGGGGGGGAGCCGTGGCCGGGTGCGTGATCACAGAGGGGACAGATGGCATGCCAAGCTGAGGGGGGCCATTCGGCCTTCCCATGGGGGGCGGGGAACATGACGACATTCGGACCACGTGGGGGCTGGTGGCCATGAGGGCTGGCAGCAGAGCAGCTGTGAAAGGGGGCATCCTCATGCGCTCCAGACTCGGTGCCCTGCGGGAACCCCAGCGGGAACCCCGCTTCAGAAAAATGGTTCCTTCAACCACACCCGGACCTATAATGTCTTCTGAATTCATGTTTAATTCCGCTCAACGAATGTCTATGGGCTGCCTGCGGAGGATGACACGGGGCACAAAGATGAGTCACACGTGAGCCGCAGCCCGGAGCCTCCAGCAAACCGACCGTGGTAAAGCCGCGCAGGCCAGGCCGCCCCGGGAGGCCGAGGGTCCGAGCGGCCGACTCGTGGCCGGCGTCCGCCCCGGCGCAGGGGGAGCGGGTGCTCAGGCCGGGCTGGGGCCACGGGGACTTGTTTGCCTGCTCCGTGTGAACAGTCTGCAAGCCTGGACAGCGGCGAACTCGACGCTGCTGTGGTTAAGAATCAGCGTTCTCGAGAGAAAACACCATCGTCAAGTTTAGGTGGATGCCAGTGAGTCGTGTGACTGGAAATGATTCAGCGAGCCTCCAACCACCACCGTCACCGCAGGCGCATGCAAAATGTGCTGAGGAAACCGTGCTGGTGACACACTGGCATCTGGGCCGCCACAAGCCCTGAGGACCCCACACGTGCTTTTCTGTGCAAGTAAATCGCCTCAGGTCCTGAGTAGCAAATGTCGTCTTTTTGGAGAAATACGTCCTGAACTTCTTTGTTACAAGCACCAAGATGGTAAAGTCATGAAGGCATTTCTGACCTTCTCCACTGAACAGAGGGGGACATACTGTCTTATCTACCGGGTTGGTGGCCGCCGCTGGGGACGCGTCCATCCTCGCTGAGCCGACAAACCCAAGTCGAGAAGCTTCCGGACATGGAAGGCCTTGCCTCACCTTGTGTTTGAAGCTCGTCCCCCCCCCTCGCTCTCGCCCTCGCTAGCATGTCCTCGCCGGCACCAGCTGTCCTGCCAGCTCTTACTGCCAAGGCAGCAGGTCACACAGAAGCGCTCCGGGGCTCAACCGATTTTAAAACGTAACTTGTCCATCTTTGAAATTCGAGTATTTCCTAAGTCACCGTCTCTCCCACAGCCGGGAATACGAACACTCATCCGGAACCAGTCGCTGTGAAGAGAATCTGTGGGACGAAGTGTTCGGAATTGTCCCGGGGAGGAAGTCCAGTCCTCTGGGAGGAAACCGTGACGCCGCGCTTCGAAACGCGGCTCTGTCCGCTGGCTCTGCGGTGAAGAGCCTTCCCGCCCGGAGCCCCGCCGCCGCCGCAGGGACCCAGCAGGTGGCTCCGGCCACCGCCTGCCTGAGCCTCGGCCCCTCACAGGCTCTCGCCCCCTCGGGCCCCTGGGGTCTCCCGTGCCGCCCACCGTGGCGTGGCACCGAGGGAGATGCGGGACGCGGGAGGCCCAGGTCCGAGACCGAAGCCTGCGGAGTCCGGGGAAGGGACGGCGGAGGAGCTCCCGGAACTCGCCCGCGGGGAGAGGGTCTGCGCCCTTGGTCGGCGCCGCAGGAGGCTGGCGGGGCTTAGGAAGGGCGCGGGGGGGCGGGGGGGCCGGGGCGGGAGCGCTGGGTGCTCCGCGGAGCCTGCAGGGCAGGGAGGCCGGGGCGCGCTGCGAGTCCGCGGTTACACCTGCCACCGGCCAGTCCTCGCGCCGTGCCGTGTGATGTAGGGAACGACAGCCAGTCGGTGACCGCTCGCAGAAGACCCTCCCTGGCACCAGGCTGGGCTCTGTCCGCAGCCCGGCGCTACCCGCCGTTTTTATGACTGTGAGCGACAGAAGCAGAGGAAGCAACTCATCAGGTCTGAAGAGGACGCGGCGCCCGAGGCGAGAATTATTAAACTGGACGACAGAATCCGTGTGGAAGAACTCGGACAGAATCAAACAATCGGCCGCATGTCACAGGGTGACATTCCGTGTGCAGAAGCAGAGGTTCTGTGCTTGGGTTTCAATGGTCATTACGCAGGTTGAAAATGGAAGTTTGGCAGCGGAAGCCACGGGAGGAGACTTACTCGGCCGTCACTCCACCGAGAGACGGCGGGGTCTGCGCGGCGTGAGCTACACGCCTCCACGGAAGGTCCCATTGTCCACATCATACTGCCCCTCGATCGCACGCTGCTTGCACACTCGCTGACAGACACGTGCTGGTCGCACACTCACTGACACACTGCACACTCACAGACACGTGCTGCTTGCACGCTCACCGACAGACACAGGCTGCTCGCACGCTCACCAAGAGACACTCTGCCCCGATAGACAGGGTCAGTGCGTGCAGTTAGCAGAAGCAGGGCCCCAGAGGTCCCCACGCCTCGTCCCCAGAACCTGGGGAAACGTGCCTTCCCGTGCCAAACGGGACTGCGCATCTGAACCTTGCGATGGGGAGACGACCCTGGACTGCTCAGGTGGGTCCTGCATCGCTTCGAGTCCTTAGCAGCGGGGATCGTCCCCAGCCGCGATGGGAGAGGGAAGGAAGGAAGGAAGGCAGAAGGGCTCGTCCATCGCTGCTTTGAGGACCGAGCGGGGGTTGGGTTCTGGGAGCTGGGACCGTCCTCCGCGGCCCCTGACACCCAACATGAGGAACGCGGCTCAGTCCCCAAGGACCGAGAGCTGAATTCCGGCCGCAATTCTACCGAGCACGGAGACACGTCCTGCGTTAGAGACTCAGGAGGGAACGCCGCCTGCCAACAGCTCCCCCAGCCCGGTCGGGCCGGCCGGACGCGTGACCGCGGCGCTGTAAGGTACTCGTTCTGCGTGGCTGGAGTGACCTTGTGACGACAGCAGTAGAAAACTAAAACTCTGCTCCCTAAACACATCCTGCTAAGATTAATTTGTTTGCTTTTTAGGTCAAATCAGTGAAACTCTGAGGTTTAGGGGAGGTAGGTGAGAGAGCCACCCACCGTGCTCCGGTCAGACTTCCGTGGTGGTTCTGACTGCCTGATGGGCAACGTGAGCCACGGGAATCGGGTGAGGCCCAGCGGCCAGGCGGAGAGAAGCGACCGCCCACTGCGCATGTCAGCGCCGGTCACATGGCCTGAAGACCACGACGGCTCAGGCAGAATGAAGTCATCGAGTAACCTGCAGGGTTATCACGTGAAAGAGGGTCTCGTCTTGCACTCCCACGAGCGGAGGTTACACAGACAGACCGTGGCGTAACATCAGAAGAACGGCTGGGCCATTGAGCGAGGCCGGCCCGGGCTCCCTCCAGAGATGCGTCTCCGTCAAGCACCGTGAGTCTTCCCTGAAAGTGAGGTGGCGAGGGCAGCACCGGACCCACTAAGGCAGCATTTCTGGAGTAGAACTCTAGAAAGGAAGGCTTACAGCAGGCTGCACCTCCGCCTTCTAGCTGGGGCTCCAGGGACCGTGAACCTGGACCAGCCCTCCTTGGAAATACAGTAATGGCATTTGCCAAAGACAGAAACCTGGGGGTCCCCATCGAAACATCTAAATGAGCTTTGGAGCAGACGATACCTGTTACCCACATTTCTGACTACACACGAACAGGATTTGACAGACTTGGAGCTCTGTCCACTGGAATCAGACACCCGGGGACGTCTTCTCTTTGCAGGATGGGCGGGTATCAACTGGGGACCTTTGTGACATGTTTTCACACACACTTTCCACAACACCTCATGTTCACTGCTTACTGAAGCCCGTTTTCGGCGAGCCATGGCGAACGGTTTGGGCTCCTCCGGGAATGTGCCTGGTGCTCCGCTGCGTCTTCTGCATTGTTAGAAAAATGGGACGTTGGCAAGAGCCGTGGGTCCTGTGCATGTCTGCTTTGACCACTCAACAATTGGGGTCCACACAGTCCACATTACTCTTGCCCGTACTCATGTGTGGTCAAGGGACCAGAGTGCTGGACTAGACCAGCCTCTGAACGTGGTTCCCAGGAAGGCTCTGGGCGGAAAGAAGCGAGAGTGGGGGGGGGGGGGGATGGCTCTGTGGTTGGGGGGTTTGGGAAACGCCGCGAACCGCGTCCGGCTCTTGGACACCAACCCAGCAGCTTCCTAGGGGTTTCCTCGCTCCTTCAGCGCCTGCTCGCACAAGCAGTAACAACCTCCCAGACACACCGCAGATGAGAGTCAGAAACTGACTGCTGGGTTGCTCCCTGCTCGTGGACGTGCTCAGAAATCAACTTTCATTAAAAGATACACCTTTGTGGGGCTCCCTTTCCTGTTTTAGAGGCTCATGACGATAAATTAAATCTCATGAGACCTTTGCAAAGTGTTACTTTAAGAAAAATTCAGTGTTACTTAATGAGAGTCACATTTTTAAAAAATAGTATTGAAAATGTTAACGTATATTTTATTACAGCAAGAGAGTGACTTCTGGTAGGATTTTAGTGACCACATGCAAATGAGTCCCAGAAACTAACGGCTAATTGACTGAGTCATTCACAAATGAAATGAACGGGGTGCTGGAGAGGCTCAGTCCCTTGGCCCTGCAACTCTTGGTTTTAGTCAGGTCATGATCTCAGGGTCATGGGGTCCAGCCCCTTGTCAGGGCTACGCACTCAGCCCAGAGCCTGCCTGAGAGTCTCTCTCTCTCTCTCTCTCTCTTTCTCAAATAAATAAGTAAGTCTTTAAAAAACCAGAAATCTGATACTATATGCCCTAAAAACCAGACCAGCCCTGGAAGCCAAGGAAATGTTGGCAGCCCACGCGCCACAGTGGAGAAGGCAGGCAGCGGTCCACGTACCCCCAATGCAAGCACGCCCCCCTCCCGACCCGCGCAGAGGAATCCCACGGCACCTCTGTTCTTTGAACTCTGAGGGCCTTGGGAGTTCCTTAGTCACCTGACCAGGGGCAGGTGGAACACATTTCAGGTTCTTAGCAGCAAGCATCCTCACTGGGACCAGCTGACACATGCTCAGGCCGGTCACGCTCTGTGGGGACCAGGAGTGGGTGGCGGCAGGCAGAGGGGCCGCAAACGGGAAGTAGGAGCCCCTAGAGAAAAGACAAGGTCTGGAAAAGCAGAAGGGGTGCCAGCACACTGACTTCCACTCCTGGTCCTCCGGCCAAGGTTAGAGCCTGCCCCAGAAAACTAAATCTGGGGAAAACATTAATAAGACATCAAAATATTATCAAGGAAAACTGCTAACATTTTCACTGAACACGTTGAACAGTTAAAAATTGAATGGAAGCAGATTTTAAATCTGTGCTTACTTGCACAACCAGCAACGGCCCAGAGGATACAGAACAAGAACTGAAGCGTGCGTGTGTGTGCACACACCTGTGTGCACAAGTGTATGAGGGTAAGTAGGTTGTGTGTGTATGTGCGTGCATATATGTGTTGTGCGCGTGTGTTTGTGTGCACACATGTGCGTGCGAGTGTGTGTTGTATGAATACACGTTTGCATATTGGTGTTGCACGTGTGTTTATGCATGTGCACGTGTGAGAGCACTGTGGGGGTGTGCTACAACAGGGGGCACAGTCACAGTTGCACACTGGACACCAGGGATCACTGCTCTACACCCCTTATCTCTTTTAACAAGACCCTTGAAGGTAGACACTGTACCCATTTTCAGTTTCAGATGGAAGACTAGAGGGCTGTTCGCTCTGAGCATTCTAACCCACTTTGTCTTCACGGGGTCTCTGTGAAGGACAGTCAACACTCAGGGGAGCTCAGATAATATGTATATTTTAAAACCTTTTAATTGATATCAGAATCTCCTGTCCTGCAACCGTAGCTACTCAATAAAAGTACATTTTCTCAGCTCACCTGAATCATGGGCACATAGATAGTGACAGCCAAGCTGGAAGTCTAGGCTGGCTCCCTTCTGCTTTCAAACAAAACTAGTTAAGACAGAAGCCAGGAGGTTTTTCCTAGTGGTTTGCCTATAGGTTTGAAATTTTTTTTTTTCTTTTGGTTTTTCTGCTTCTTTGGAAGCTCACTTTTATATTTTCTTTTTTGTTTGCAGAAATCATAACTTTCCTCATTGTAAGAAAAGCTCCAATACAGACCTTGGGTTTATCTCTTCCCGGTGCTGATCTCCACAATCTCTGTTTCTGTTTCTGCTGAGGGCAGTCTTTGGGAGGGATCTGGAGCAGACCCTCTCCAAGGCCACACACACTCTTCCGTGGTCATGAGACACTCACTTCCTAATCATTATGGCATTTGCAGCCATTATCAGAGTTCTTCTGTATTGCCCTGAATCTCATAAAAATTTCCACCCCATCAACTCCTCTTAAACACCTTACAAGCTCCTTCCAACTCGATCCCCCGCCCAGAATGCACACCCACTACCTTCCATCGCACAGATCACATTTGGCATTGGTTTCAAAACATCTCTTAGCTTAGTTTTTCGCTCTCCAAACTTTTTATGTTAAGTAAATGACTGCATCTCACTCAAGACCACCGCCCTGCGGGTACTGAACTGTCTGAAGAAGCAATGCCCAGACCGTGCCCCACGCTCTAAAGCAAGGCAATTGGGATGAATCACTCACTGTGCACTTGGAGGCAAAAAGGAGATTTTTGAAAGCACAGCCCTGTTCCTAAAGCCAGAAAGACAACGTCCACAAAACCAAGGCTGTTTTATCGAATGCAACACACTCACCAGGCCAGTGTCCTGGGATTCCTGATGCCACCCAGGCAAGGGTGTCAAAGGAAGGAAGATGCTTTTGAAAGAAGCAAGGGGCTTGGCCGTGCTCACCTTAGAAACGCCGTGGCCCGACGGGCACTGTCCCGTTACGCCCGCCCGGCAATGCTTCACGACGCCGCTGTGATTCTCTCGACAAGACACAATTTCTAATAGCCATTAAGAAAAAAACAGTAAGAGACCAGAATTGGCCAAAAGCAAATTTGCTGAACTACCACTTCCTACTTAAAAGTAACGCCTATTGGCCACATGCAGAAGGTTAACCCTGTGTGTGCTGCGGGGCACCAGCTGATCATGTGACTCCCTGGAAGGCGAGTCCCGCCCGAGGGGGAGCCCAGGAGGCGGGACTCAAGGGTGGCTGTTCTCCTCGTGGTGACTTCGAGCTGCGTTTCCACTCATGGCCACAGTTTGAGCTCAAACCTTCTCCCCACCATCCCCACTCCCCGGGGCCTGATCATGTCCCGTGATGACACTTTGGACACTTTGCAGAGTGCCTGGGAAGGCACAGACGAGTCTGGGAACCGGTACATGTGGCTGTGGTTAGGGCAGCTCCTGGAGCCCCTGCGTCTGGATTTCCCCCAAAATCTGTGCACCCACAGATCAGTTCCTGACCTTGCGGGGACACCCCAGTTCCTTCCTCTGTCAGATAACGGCCGAGTGCCTCTTGCCTCAGCGTGTCCTGGAAACACGGGGTCGGTCCCTGTGGAGCATGGAGAACAGCGCTCGTCACATGTGAGCGGTTGTTGTGGGACTGGGGTGGAAAGACAAGTCCCAAGAAGCTGGGCACGCGACCTTTCTGAGCAGGCAGGTGGCAGAGCGGAGTGCGCTGTCGTTAGAGGGAGCAACTCATGATTTGCTTGGGAAACTCATTTTTAGGGCTGAGTGATTTAAAAAACAGCAAAAAAAAAAAAAAAAAAAAAAGCGAACAAGGAGAAAGAGCTCTGGACCTCAGAAAGGTGTCGCTCAGCATACAGTGTCTGCTGTGACTCCAGTCTCAGGAAACACCAAAGGTTTTGTAGCAAAGGGACCCAGAGAGCACTTTGAGCCAGAACCGGACCAGCCGGGCCTGCCAGGCCCGCGGAGCAAGCGTCTCTGCCTCCTCCCCCAGCTCACCGGGACTCGCCCTGCTCCGCTCGGGACTCACCCTGCGTGTCCTGCCCGGACGCCAGTCAGCCTTCATGCCTGCCTCTCATCCCCTGAACCCCGCCTGTCCCCGCGCCCGGGTGAGCATGAAATGTGGAGCCTGGTCCCTTGTCAGCTTCTCTCGGGACCTGGCTGACCGCGGCAGCTGCTTTTCCTGGCAGAACAGACCATTCCCTTCGTCCCGTTGTCCCCTGCCCCGCCCCCCCAAAACCAGTCTGCCTGTCTTCTCCTTCCCCTTTCTCCGTAGACGAAAAGCCTTTTCCTCTTTGATTCTGAGCCACTCACAGGTCTTATGGCCCCAGGGACCCTCACTGCCTTTGTCCCTACCTGACAAAAGTCCTTCTGAATAAAAGTCCCTCCACACCAAGAGGTGCTGCTCTTGGACAGAGCTTAAGATGTCCATCGACGCAGCGAGCCTGTCGCCTCTTCTGTGCGAGAGGAACACCTCAACCCCCTCCACCGCCTCCCCCGACCTCCGAGGTTCTGCTTCTTGCTGTGGGTGGAAGCTGCTGGAAGGGGCCTTCTATGGCCCCAAAGGCCTTACAGAGGAAGACACCGGCCCCCTGGGGAATTGGGGACGTGCACATCCTGTGCTCTCTGCTGAGTCCCACAAACATCCCCTTTGATGGTCTCCTTGGGCGGGCAGGTGGGGAAGTGAGCCTTCTTGGGGCAATTATAGCCCTCGACTCGGTCTGCCTTAAAAAAAAAAAAAAAAAAAAAAAAAAAAGGAAAAAAGACAGAGAAACAGATCTGATTTCGCTAAGAAACACCAACCCAAAAACAAAAACCCGGGAAGGGGCAGGTTGAGGAAAGGGCCATCCTGTCGCCTCTCGGAGAAGCCGGGGAGCGGGGTCGTCACGGCTCTCCTGTCGCCGCCGGCGCTGGCCGCGCTCCGGGACTCCCGTCGGGCCTGGAGCTCGCGATGATCTTTGCCCCAATATCCGCTCAGTTCTGTCGGCAAATCCAGACCAGACACCGTCCTTAGGAAGCTCAGAGCCATGGTGTGCTCATCTCTCTCGAAACAGGCCTGCGTCGAACCCCCCGAGCGCTCGGCCTGAGGCGACCATCCTCGCACTTAAACAGGCGCCGCTCACTTCACAGACACCCAGAGCCGCGTGAACCTCGGGCGACACCGGCCGCGGCGACGCATCCACAAGCGCGATCTCCCCAGCTGGAGCCCGGCCGCGCGGGCGGAGCGCTCAGCCCAACGCCGGCTGCGGTTCTAGATGATCGCGCGTCCGGGAGGAACCGCTTTGCAGCGTGGGGTGCGTCGGGGGTGCTGCACCGGCCCGAGCTTTCCAGAGGCTCCTGGTTCTAAGCGCGGGTCCCGCCCAGGGCCGGGCCGGAGCCCTCTCGGCCGCGGACACTCGGGAGCGCAGCACGCAGGGGAGGCTCTGGCCACGGACACGCGTCCGGACACGCGTCCGGCTCCCGCAAGAGGGAAAAGGTGAAAAGGGAAAGCAGGTACTTGGGAAATGTGTTTAACTATGAATAAACAATTTCTTAAATTGAAAACATTACAAAATCCTAAAAAAATGTCCATGATTTCAAGCAACAATTGTGTAAAGAAAGTTTTTCAGTCAAGTGGATGTCCTCACAGTCTGCCTTGAGCTGTTTCCTTAAGGGAAGACAAAGGACTCAATCAGCTTTACAGATCCTTCCAACCAGAGACCTGAGCCCAGACCAGCAGGGTTGGCCCCGGGCCTGAGGCTGCAACGCGGACGCCCCTTCGGCCGCCCCGTCGGCCCTGGGCCGCTGCTCTAACAACTCCGCCAGCCGCCTGACGGGTAGGAGAGAGGAGAAGTCGTGATCTGGAATTTCTGAGGCTGCACACGGGGCCTCCTGGGATGCATGCTTCCTTCTGGAACCCAGCGGAAACCACACAAGGAGAGGCTGGGTGTAGGCGGTCTGGCAGAGAGCTGCCACGGGGACCCCTGCTGCCAGCCAGGCCAGTGGGACACCACGCAGCCCACTAGAGCCTTCGGGGGACTCTGATACCCGCCGCCCTCTGACTGAATCTGCTCCAGAAGCACTCGGCTGGGCCCGGTCAACCCCTAGAGCCACAAGAGATAATAGTAATAATAACGACAACAACAATAATAATTAATCATTGTTTTGAGCCACAACTACAGGTGGTTTGTCAGCAAAGAGACACCAGGAACGGTTCTCTACTCTCATCATGCGCGCGAGACCTCCCCTGAAATCCCAAAGGTGCGAGAAAAAGGTTTCAAAATCAAAACAAAACATACATTTTTTAGGAATGACGGCAGGGAGGGAGGGAATAAGAGGAAGGAAGGGGGAGGGGAAGAGAGAAAGGTGGGAAGGACAGAGAGGCAGAGACGGAGGCAGGCGGACGGACAGACAGACGAACCGCCGTTCCTGGGAAAGGCAGCGGTTAGCACAGGGGCGGGAAGCGGGACAGGGAGAGGGAGGGAGGGAGGAGGAATCTAAAACCGTGGCGTTGGTGGAAAGGTAGGAGTGGGCGACACCGGAAATCGGGTCTCAGACTCAGCAGTGGCTTGGGTCCATGCCACGCTGTTGGATCTACCTCTCTTCTTCCGTATAAAATTAAGAAAACGCTACTCAGCAAATCACATCAGCAAACTTCCCAGTTAGGATAAAAGTGCATTTTACAGGGGGAATTACCAACGTGGCTGACACCTCAAATTTTAGAATTTACGAAGATTTAAGCTGTACAGGCTTCGTGCTCACTGCCTGCTCTAGCTCTGGGCCTGCAGAGCTAAATTATCTGGTCTGAAATTTGTACTCATAAAAACCACTCCAACCTAATCTGCCTCCTATAAGTTCATATTTTTAGATAACTACCACAGGCATGATACTATGTACAGATACGTGGTGCAATTTATTTCCTGACTTTGAGAAAGTTACACCGCTGGAAAACAGAGAAAAATCCCTGGTGTTAACTACACTGCCGTGTTGGCAAGGCTGAACGTGCTTCATCATTGAGAAGACAGTGTTGAGAGGTGGAGCCTTCCGAGGAGGGAAAGAGTGTGTGCTTCTAGCCACTGCACCGGTCCGAGCAGTCCTTGTGAAAAAGGAGGGGCTGGTGCTCAGCCAAGGAGGAGGGGGTATGGAGGCGAACAGCACCTGCACAGAAAGCAGAGACACGAACTGGAACGTGAGAACAGACAGAGGGTTGGGACAGCAGGGGAGCTTTGCAAGTCGTGGAATGATGGGGAGCAAGTTCAGAGAACTGACTGGAGAAGAAGAACCCCCTCCATGACGAGGGAGTCATGGAGGGGAGGGAGGGGTCGCTGGTGGTCTAAAGGCCAGCGGCCAGGTGCTTTGGGCTCATACCTTGACATTTCCCTGACTCAGTGTCATTAACCCTCACAACAAGGTAGTGTTGATGTTGTCAAACTGAAACTCCGAGAAATACAGCAACTTCCTCAAATGTATTACGCCTAGTAAGTTGAAGTGCTAAGACTCAAGGTCATGTCCTCTGATCCCAAAGTTCACGCATGTTTGGGGGATATTGTGAAAAATCAGTAAGAAACAAGACAGAGAAGGAGTTAAAATGATGCCGATTTCTCCATCTCAACAGGACAGGCAGAACTGGGAAGAACTGGGAACTTACTTCTAAGTTTCTAACATATTCCTGCGGCGACATTCCAGAGACGTGTGTGAGGGGAAGGAAATCGGTTTCGCGTCCGGCACAGAATGTGCAGGAATGAAGGTCTGTGTAACTGGTCATTCCTGGTGTGAATTTAGATCCGTCTCAGTCCCACGTTAGTCGTTTTTCAAGTCAGTCTCCAGGGTCTGTCTCCTCATCGAGAAGATAAAGAGTGAAGGTTTCTGAAAGATGAGTGAGTGTGCGCCGAGGGGCCGCGCGGGGCGCCCCAGAGGCAGCGCCGCCCGCCGTTCTGCACAGGAGCTTGTGACTGAGCCCAGAGGTGTGGACAGCAGGCTGGGAGCGTGTGCTTATGCTTAGGAGCCGAAAGACAAATTGAAGCCAGGAAAAAAGACCAGAAAGAAGTGGCCAGAGGAATTAACCCAGTGTTCCTGGGCACCTGGATGACCGTCGGTTAAGCGTCCAACTCGTGATTTCAGTCCTGATCTCAGGGTCCTGGGATAGAGCCCTGCTCTCTCTCTCTCTCCCTCTCAAATTAATAAGTAAATCTAAAAAAAAAAAAAAAAAAAAACTCCCAGCGGATCCTGGGGCAGGCGAGGCAGGAAGTGCCGAGGAAGGAAAGTGAGGACTGAAACCTGACGGTGCGACCTCCCGAGCCCGCAGCACCCTTTGCCGGCGACTCTCCGAGCGCGCGGCCGCGGGAGGCCGGCCCCAGGGTTTTCGGAGGACGCGGCTGCGGGGGTGGAGGCCGCAGCCGTGGCCCGTGTGTGCCAACAGGTCGGCAGAGAGACTCAGAGAAAAAGAGTGAAGCCCCAGAGAGCAGCGGACGCGGGTGAAGCTTTCATGCCTCGGGGGTGCCTGGGGGTGCAGTCGGCGGAGCCTTGGATTCTTGGTTTCAGGTCAGGTCGTGATCTCAGGGTCGTGGGATTGAGCCTCGCAACAGGCTTAGCTCGGAGTCCCCTTGGGATTCCTCTTCCTCTGCCCCTCCCCCGCTGCTCTTCCTCTCTCTCAAATAAATCTCTTAAAATGCTTCATTCTTCACCCTAGGGGTCATCAGGCAGCACCTCTGACCCTCACACGGGACCCCCGGGACCCAGTCCTGGGTTCTGCGGCAGGGCTGGGGGTAGACACTGCCCTCTGCCCAGTCCCCCTCCCAAGCACCCAAAGCTCCAGGCCTCTGACTCCACCCTCACACACAGCCGCTGGTGCAGAGGACATAGATCCTGGCCCGCCTGAGCCAGCCGGGGACCCCTGAGCCCACAGGGACGGGGCTCAGCCTTTCACACCAGCACTGACCTCCCTGTCTTCCTTATGGGGCTGTCGGGCTCAGGGTGGCTGACCACGCTGGCTGGCCAAGGGGGGTGGGTGGAAATTTCAGTGCTGAGAGCAGCACAGTTTTTGTCACCCAGGTCCTCGTCACTCAGGTGTCACTGAAGTCCTGGCAGCAAGGATCGGGACCGACGAGCCCTTCTGGCACGGTTAGTAGGGCTGGGTGCCTCCTTCCCAAGCAGGACGGGCTTGAAAGCAGGACACTGAGAAAGGAGGGAGGCTTGTTGGACCAGGGGCCCGGGGCAGGGGCAGGGGCTGCCCCCCACAGGACCAGCGCTCGCTGGCCTCACTCTTGGGGGTACCAAATAGACACTTGGGCCAAAAGATAGGAAGAGGAGGAGTCCCGAGGAAACCAGGCTGCCCGCGCGAGGGGTCCACGAGAGCTAGGGGCGGGAAGGCGACCCGGAAAGAGCTCCTACACGTCCAGCCTCCCGCGTGAGGGTTTGAAATTGTGTTCCTGACGCTTTGTGCAAGGCGGCTGCCCAGCTCCTCGGCCATGGGGACACACGACCCCTCACGCAGGACGTTCTAGACACATCTCGTGCCCGGCACAGCCGCTGTTTCAGGGATGAGCTCACCTGGACCAACATCAACCTTATTCAGCGCCGGGATCTCTGGAATGGGGGCATCGAGTCGGCCTCGCGACAGCAGCCGCGTCTACGACACTTTGTTCGAGGTCCTAAACTTAAAGTTCTACCTCTGACCACAATGTTCTAGACACAGAAAGTGTGAAAAATGATGAGTTTTTATAAGTAAAAGTGAGAAACTGTGAAAAAACTCTGATCAGAATGTCGGCTGGGAGTACATTCAAATGAGAGCGCGGCTGCCCGGGGTTAGAGCCGAGGACGCGGGCTTTCCGCACGTTCAACAATGAGAGATGTTGTTTGCATAATGAAACAATTTCTAAGAACAGGGAAATCACTATTACAGCAACTATTACACATATCACTGCTGGAAAACATCACACCTTCAAGATCTCTCCGGACCACCTTCCCTGCCCGAGTGTTCCTGTAACGGCAACTTCTCTGTCGGTTTCCAGAACAGGAACGTGCTATTTTGTTTCAATGAGATGCAGGAAAGGTGTGGGATGTTGGACACTGGCCCGGCTCAGCACAGGAAAGCAGAGAACACGGTATTTTTGACCGAATGAGACAGTCAATAAATAGCTCTTAGAAGCTCTGAAACTAACTTCCAACGGGACTGGTCTCTCAGACTCAAAAATATCACAAAACTTGGCGCACCTGGGTGGCTCAGTCAGTTAAGTGTCTGCCTTCAACTCAGGTCATGGTCCTAGGGTCCTGGGACCTGAGCTCTCTGCTCAGAGGGGAATCTGCTTGTCCCTCTGCCTGCTGCCCCCCCTCCTTATGCTCTCACTCTCTCTCTGACAAATAAATAAATAAAATCTTTAAAAAAAAAAAAAACACACAAAACTCTGGGTTTCACCAGATTACAGAACGAGGATGACAGAAGGGCCACCTTAGCCCCTGTCCCAGCAGATCGGGAGCTCAAAGGACACCGTGGCCTGGCATCCGACCTCGAGAGCCACCTGCGCGTCTGGAGAGGCGATCGGGTGCCCCCGCGTCAGCCACAGCTTCTGAAGGGCATGGGGGAGGGGAGAAGCGAATCACTGCACCTGGGGTCACTAGATCGGAAAAAGCTCAAACTGACAAAAAGACCAAAGAAGACTGACTTAATTTATCGTGTTTTCACTTAATGAGACACACAGAACAGTGGGCAGTGGCTTAATAAAACATGTTTATCTCCCAGCAAGAAATCTGGGAGAGAAAACGGGGCCTCCGAGCAAAGGATTCTGATGTTACATAAACCCACAGTAGTCTCAAGGCGCCTCCCTTGAGCCGGTGAAGACAGCGGCGCCTCAGTTCCTCACCGGCTCGCCGTGCATGACAGGGGAGGGCGCCCAGCACAGGGCCTGGGAACCCCCCAATGCACTGTGCTCCCAGTGACCCAGATTCAAGACCTGCAGTGTCACTCTAAAGGGAACAGCCACGCGGCGCTGATGCCGGCGCTACAGAAATGAGAAAGGGTCACGTCAAGAGGGACAGTCACAGGCTGCTCCCCACGACCCCCCACAAACCCACCCGCCACACATCCACACACACCCTGTGCACACGCGCGCGTGCACACACAACACAACACGCTCCCCATGGGTGAGGTTCGTCTCTCTGCCTGTGGATCTCTGGGGCTGAAAATGCAGCTTCTGACCCGGAAAGCTGGTTGGGGCCTGGGGTCCTGGGGTCCTGCGAACACCGCGCTGGAGCAGGAGGAGTCTCGGGGCCTCGGTTAAGGGCTCGGAACCTGAGGTTCACGAATCTCACCGTCCGCTCGCCCCTGGAACTTCGGGGGTGGGGGTGCACTGAGCCCCCCGCCCCGGGGCTGGGAGCAGCACGGAGGGCTTCTGACCTGGGACCCCAACGCGGGAGAAGGGTGCTGAGTGGGGGTCCCAGAGGCCGCGCCCACCCCACCCCCAGGACACCCCACACCCACGTGCGGGCGAGCCCGCTCAGAGTAGTCGGGACCCCTTCCTGGAGGAGGTCCTACCACACCCAGGGCCACGTCATGGTGCTGCGGGCCCCGCCCTGCTCCTGGGTGGCCGCACCCCCTCGCAGCCTCCGCGTGTCACCTGGCCTTCGCCTCCCCCCTCCCCTGCGTGCCCTGCCTTCCACACCTGCGGTTCTCTTCTCCCCACTGCCAGCCGCAGGCTCTGCTTCCCAAACAACATCTGGAAGGAAGAAAGGAATGTATTTCTTTCCGAAACACTCAGTCGCCCCAAGGATGGAATCCTTTTCAGATGGTGAAACCCGGGCGCGGCCATCACGGCCCCTGACGGTGGGTCGGGACACCAGAGCAGCCGCCGGTGCCCGCTCTGCCCACTCTTGTGCTTGGAAACGTGCCCTGTGTTACCTGTCAACTAAGGCTGATTGTGTGCAGACCCGTATTTTAAGACTGGGGACCTGATTCATGAGTTTCCCGCTCAAACAGGTCTCCCGGGCCCTTCGGCGACGTCCGGCCCCAGCCCGTGCCCTTCGCAGCCCCCACAGCCTTTCCCCTCTGCAGCCGCGCCCCACTGCACCCGGAGATGGCTCAAATACCCGCCACCCTTTGCTTGTCTACACTGAATGACCCCAGGGTGAGCATATCAAGCTTGTTTGGGAATTCTCCATCCCAGCTTGCACTGGAAGCCAGCCCAGCAGCCCGCTGCTCCCAGCCTCTGATCCCAGCAGGTGACCTTTCCTCTTCCAATAAGCTCTGCGCTGGGAAACCCAATCGCCAGCCTCCGGGAAATGCACCCAAAGTAAGAGCCAGTACCTCCGAGTGTGCACCCGAGGGCCTCCCCGGGGAGAAACACTCACAAGGCTCAGGCTACGGGCTTTGTGGTGCTTACTCCGGCTGCCGTCTCTCTTGGGCTTCACTTCCTCTTTCTCAGTTTGTCTTAGAGAGTCTGTTATTAGATAAGAGACCTCCGGATAGAGGAAGGCTCGCAAGGATTAAAACACTTAATAAGAGAAAACAGAACGTCACAGCACGATTAAAGCAGACGTCCCTTATTGTCATCTAAACACAATCACAGTATTTTTTAAATGACATCAGTGCAGGAACCCACAACACGGTGAAACCCATTTGCCACGCGTTTGTCACTTTCCCCTGGAAGACGATGTCACCACAAGAACACCTTCCCACGAGTCAGAGTCAGGTGCGTTCTCTTGAACCAAACCCAGGGGTGCACACGTGTGGATGCCCGCTCACACCCAGCCTCGCCCCCTCTGCGGGCCGGGCCCCAGACTCACCGGCCCCTCCTCCCACCAGCAGCCTGGCCTGGCTCTCTTCTCTGTCCGCACGGGACCGGCTCCCGCCCCGTTCCCTGCCTTCCCTGCCCTGCCACGGCAGTCCGTCCGCGCCACAGCCTCACACCTGCTCCGCACACCGTCCGGGTGCAGAAGCACCGGCACACTGTCCTGGAACACAGCCCAGGGCCCACGGCGCGCACTGAGCCAGGGAGACTGTGTTGGGCTTGGGTTTACAGAATCCGCATCTCTCCCTCACGGCTATGGCTCATACGGCCGACTGCCCTCAAAACGGGGTTCCTTGCCAATGCGACAGGCTTTCAAGGTACAAGCCCCCAGCCTCAGGTCCCAAGCACCTGAAGGTCATATTTAACATCTTCATGAGATAGAGAGAGCACAGACTCCGGAATCGAACAAATCCGGACTCAAATCTCTTGGCCCCACACCAATCCTGCATGCCTGTCCTGAGTCACACCTGCCCCTGGGACAGTCATCAGGACTCCCTAAAATAAATGTGAAGTCTCTAGAACAGCGTGCAGCTCCTAACAGGCCCAATACAAGTCCGCTTGCTTCTCCGTCCCCAAGCCACGACCAAAGTTGCGCGAATAAGCGATCGGTCAAGGTCCGACTCAATGAAGCCGGCGCTGCCTGAAACAGTTACAAAGACGGCGCAAACGCAGTGTTTTCTGAATTCCAAAACAAAACAAAAACTCACCAAGGACAAGTAGCTTTTTGTTCCACAAATGAGCAGCCACTGAACTTTCCCCTTAAACTTCAGATTTCTTAAATCTGTAGATCTCTCCCCCCGGGTGGAAGCGGCCCGGCCTTCTCGGTGCGGCGTGAGACAGCGGGCGGGCGTCGCCGCTCCAGGGTCCCCCGGCGGTGGACGGCCCAATGCTCCCAGCTCGGCCACCTTCTGAGCCACTGCTCTCGCTCTGTGCCCACGGGCCGGGCGGTGGGGTGAACTCCCTCACCACAGCGTTGACTCCGCCGGCACGTACTTCAGATCGTGTAAAGGTAACAAGGGAGGTGGAGGAAGGAAGACAAGTGTATGCAAGTAGGTCACTCGATCATCTCAATTTTACCTACAGATTCTTTTTGTTTCAGAATTATTAGTCTGGGGACTATTTTTTTGTATTCTTGGAAATTCCAAATTAATTAGAATGATTATAAAGTTCTCTGAAAATCTCCACACGATACCAAATGAACTTCATCATCGACTACCCACGCTTCTATTCTTAAGAGAATAAAAAGCCTGAAAAAAATATGACTAATGTTTTTATGGTAAAAATATAATGACTAGAGAACCAGCGTGTCACAAATCCTGCAGGCCTGTGGCCATCTCCGAGAGCAGGCATAACCCGATTTCAAAGGAGAAACCCCAGCCCATTGTGTCACTGACCCTTTTCTGCAGCGTGTGGCCATCACACCGTGACTTGACCTCGTGTGGCCATCACACCGTGACTTGACCTATTTAGGAAGAGCAGAAACAGGCTTCACCGCCCCAGAGCAACTGCCAAAATTCAGTTTGGGAAAAGCCCTCTGGTTTGAGGGATGACCTGAAATACGTTCTCCACCTATCTAAAATAAATATTATTCAAGCCATAAATACCTCGAGAAAGGTCCCAAAGTGGCCCTTGATCTAAAACACCAGACTCTGTTGGGCAAAAGGGAGACTATACATCTGCTCTGTCCGAACCTCTCCTTCTCACGTGCTCGTAAATGGTGCCGTGCAAGTTAATTGGCCTCTGTGTAGTAGAAATTAGAAGGTATTTTTCACATTTATTACTTCGTTTAATCCTGACAAACAAGTTGGGTGAAGTATTTTACCAACAGAAACATTTCACAGACGGAAGGAGACGAGCACATAGGAATGTCAGTGATTCGCCCCAAAGTACATCCATCAGGAATCGTGGCTTCCGCAAGTCAAGACTTGGGTCCTCTAAGTCCTCCTCACGCCACAGCTCAATGTCTTTGCTCCCTCAGCAAACACTGAGCAGCCACTCTGGGGGCTTTTCCAGGCCAAAGGGTTGCAGCGGTGAATAAAGCAGACAAAATCCTTGACCTCGTGGGGCTCACATTCAGTCATGGGAGCTGCACAGTAGATAAGATACATAAAAAGATGCTTAGTCCGGTAGATGGTGACAAGCGCCGCGGAGGGTCAGATGGGGGTCGCTGAGGCTGCTGGACGTGGAGTCACAGGGCAGGATTCCCGGATACGGCAACACTCGAGTCGAGCCCGGAGGAGGGGTGGGCCTGAGCCGGGCGTTTACCTGGGGAGGAGCGAGTCAGGATGAAGGAACTTCGAGGAGGTGTGATGGGCGCGGCGGCCGTGAGCCAGGAGAGGGCACTGGACGTTGAAGCCAAACAGGTAAGGAGGTGATGGGTTCCCCATGACGGAGCCTCGGAGCCCGCGGTGCTGACTTTACCTTCCTGCCAGCGTGAGGTGGGAGGCTGGCGGAAGGTCCTGCGCGGTGTCACCTGGTCTACAATGTAAGGAGATTACTCCGGGAAAACGTCAAAAATGGATTCGGGAGGCCGAGGTGCACTGAGGACCCTGGCCCCGTAACGGACAGTGGGCTCGTTTCGAAGACAATGCCAGCAGGATCTGCTGACAGATACAGTGCTTTGCTGGATTTGCCGCATCTAGTGGTTTGAAAGAAAAGACAGCACAAGGGTGACTCCAAGGTGTTTGCCTGCAACGTTGGAGACAGGGAGCTCATGGCGCGGCAGGAAACACCGAGGCAAAGGCAGGGTGGGGGTGAGGAGAAGACCAGGAGGTTGGTTAGGGACTTGGGAAGCTGGATAAGAAGCAGACGAGCCCAGGGGCGACGTCCAGTACGCGGACGTCTATTTTCCCACGGAGGTCAGACAGGGTCCTGGCTGGAGGCTCATGCCTTATGCGGTCACCAAGGGAGTGGGCGCAGGTGACAAGACAAGGGGCCCAGGTTCTGAGATCGGGAGGCCAGGTGCAAGTGTGCTTCAAGAAGGAGCAGATGGCCCACCGTGTCAGCGCTGCTGGCAGATCCAGAACTGAAAAAAGGAGCCAGTAGACCAATCAGCAGCATGCAAATCATTACAGCCTTGCCGCGGCTGCGCCGGGGGGTGTAGAGGAACCCGTCTGCGGGCGAGTTAAAGATAGGGGAGAAGATGAACATTTATCTCAGGGAATTTGCTGAGATGTTATCAGAGTCAAAGATATTTTGTTAAGATGCAGGGAATAAGGGTCAGGTTTGCCTGTGGGTGGGAATGGCCCGTAGAGAAGAAAACGTTGACCGCGCGAGAGGGGTGAGAAGGCCTTGCTCTCCGCCCTGCCCTCGACCAAGGGGGCTGAGCAAGCGGGGGAGGGGCCGGGCGGGGAAGGAGCGGGGCTGCTCTCCCCCCGCGGAGCTGTGGGCGACACGGCAGCGTCTGTGGGCGCAGGGGCTGCGGGTGGGGGGTGGGGAGGGGCTTATGCAGGCTCCTTTCTGATGGTTCCTGTGTTCTCTGTGAACAGGAAGCCACGTCACCCCCTGAGCGTGAAGATGGAGACCGAGGTGTCCGGTCTCCTCCGGGGAAATAGGAAGGAGGAAGCCGTTTGGAGGAAAAGACAGAGGATTCCCTCCCGCCGGGCACAGTCGGCGAGCGGCCACTACCACCGTTTGCTCTCTTTTTCTAGATCTATCCCACCCATTCTGTCGGCACTAGAACAGTGTAGGAGGAGACCTTAATTCAAGCCGAGCTGTGGTTTAGCCAACTGAGTAAGACAGAGAATGAGCCAGTGTTCTACACCTTCCACCTACTCTACCCAGAACACTCTACCCAGAACACTCCAGGGATGGCCCAAGGACAGAGCGCCCCCCAGAACACTCCGGGGATGATCCAAGGCCAGAGCGCCCCCAGAACACTCCGGGGATGGCCCAAGGACAGACCGCCCCCCAGAACACTCCGGGGATGGCCCAAAGGTAGGCTAGTTGAAAAAAAGAAAGAAGGCAGGCAAGTAGTGGTCACCTGCAGCTTCAGACAGGGCCGTCTCTGACGCTGCTACCCGAGGCTGCATCTTCACTGGGTGTAACTGTCTTCCTTGACGTCGACGACAGAAGTTTGTAGACTGTGCATGGTTTAGGGGAGTCCAGGCTCCTCTGAAAGGCCACGATGGGGGAGCCTGGGCAGGGCATTTGGGTCGGTATCTGACTGTTGGTTTCAGCTCAGGTCATGGTCCCGGGGCGTGAGATGGGGCCCGGCATTGGGCTCCCCACTCAGCACGGAGTCTGCTGGAGACTCCCTCTCCCCTCTGCTCCTGCGCTCTCTCTCAAATACATAAATAAGTGTCCAAAGAAAATCTACGGTGGTCTTTTACACCAAACACATTTAAATTTTGTGTACTTCTTTCTTAGTTTTGGCCCAGCTAGTTCTCGGGAGAGTTGATTATTGAATTCTACTATCAGCTACAGAACCAACGCTTTTTTTTTTTTTTTTTTTAACTCTAGCTTACTTTCTTAGGCATCTGATACATTCTAACACTCTGATACTTAGCAAGCAAACCTGTGTGCAGAGTAGTCATGATAATAGTAATTACAGCGTTAGGCTGTTGACTGCAGATGTATTTCAGCAAGGTCAAAAAAAAAAAAAAAAAGTTACTTAAGCAAAAGTCGCTGCCTAAAATTGCCGGCTCGTTCTTAGAGCATAAGCGATCTTAAGGTCGTCTACCTGTATTGATCTGGAAAGCCTGCTAATGGGTACTCTTAGACATCAAATGTAGATCCAGAGACTTACCTGGGCTGGGGTATGGGAGACATTATTATGATAAAGTACCATGAATTGGGGGGCAGAAATTTCTGATATTAGATTTTAGGTTCTTCTGGCCTTTTCTGTGATGTAGCCAGCACTCTAACATCCCCAAACATCAGGGAAAACCTTGGGGCCTGTATGAGGCACGTATCAGAATTACTCCATGGGAATAAAGAAGAGAAATGGCCTTTAGAATTCAGCACTGAGACCAAAGTCATTATGGCGGGGGCCGAGAGCACTGTTAGAAATGTGGGAGGTCACAAAGCAAGGGCACACCCAGGGTGTGGCCGCCCCGAGCATCCCCCAGACCTTCCGCCGTGGCCTGGTGCACCCGAGCCCACGTGCTGCACCTGAGCACGCACTCGGGAGGTGATTCTGAGTTCTTTCCCTGGGACGACCCACTTGACTTTTTACCACTTGGAATAACGGCGTTATCTGAGCCCCGGAAACAGACACAACTAGGCCTACCTCACACCCAAGCCCGGCTTCTAGCAAAAACCCCAAACCGAGAACTTACAAACTTGTCAACATGGCCCTGAGATAAACATGTTTTTATTGTTTGAATACTTATACTGCTTTTCAATACGTACAGAAAAAGATGTACGGTTAAACATTTCGTGTTGGTTTGTTGAAATATACACACTTGTAAGGACGTCAGATGGGACCAGGGCAGAGCGAGCCACCAAGCCACCGGGCTGTCCGCTTCCGTAGCCTCTCTGGGGACCCCCACTGCCCACAGCACTCAGTCACTCTGGCTTCTGCCTCCTCCAGCCAAACAGAGCAATGTCGCGGGACTCCATTCCCTTTAAATAAGAACGTTTGTGGCAGATAACACTTGCATTGAAGGAGATGTGCTCCCGCGTGCACGAGGGAGTTGGAGAGGCTGTGTGGGCTTGAATAATGAAGGCTAACCCTTCCCATGCTCGCGGTCACGGCCTCCCTCCGTGTGCATTAAGATCTCATTATTTAGGGGCGCCTGGGTGGTTCAGTGGGTTAAGCCGCTGCCTTCGGCTCAGGTCATGATCTCAGGGTCCTGGGATCGAGTCCCGCATCGGGCTCTCTGCTCGGCAGGGAGCCTGCTTCCTCCTCCCTCTCTCTCTGCCTGTCTCTCTGCCTGCTTGTGATCTCTGTCTGTCCAATAAATAAATAAAACTTTAAGAAAAAAAGAAAAGATCTCATTATGTAGAACGGTTGTCCGCCCGCACCTGTTATTACGTATCGGGTTGACATGACCATTAACTAAAAGCAAACCTTCAATGATCA
Source organism: Mustela nigripes (assembly GCF_022355385.1). Classification (NCBI taxonomy): domain Eukaryota; kingdom Metazoa; phylum Chordata; class Mammalia; order Carnivora; family Mustelidae; genus Mustela; species Mustela nigripes. The sequence continues at coordinate 147,817,471 of NC_081561.1, read as the reverse complement.
GAACAAAAAGCCTCAACCTTTCATCTGCCCCTTCTCCCTCCCACGCTCTCCTAAGACAAGGGACCAGCGTCAAGTCTCAGTTAAATTCCGAACGAGCCGGGCAACGCCACTAGACTCCCCAGCATCACCTTCATGCCTCCCAAGGTTGAATTTCTAACCGTGTCGCCCGAGGGCGTTCCGCTTTTCGGGGTGTCACCCGTTTACGGTAGCACCTGGGAACCAGCACGGGGTCAGATGAAACAGAAAGTTAATTCGTGGAAGTAATTGGAAATGTAATTGTGAAACAGAGCAGGTCCCCGGACGTCTGAAGCCACGAGGACAATTGTGACGAGAATAAAACGCCGCCTCCACGGTCTGCACTTTCCGACCACCGAACACACGTCCCTCCTGACTTACTCCCCGTGAAACGTCTCCCAAACCCACCTTCAAGCTCTCGCTTTTGCTAAGACTCCACCTTTCTCAGCAGCCTCTCATCTTACAGCTCTCATCGGGCAGAACACGTAGAGGAAACTGCGGCTGGTGTGCATTTCGCAGTCTTACACAGAGTCCGTAACACGGCGCAGGCACCGATACGGCTCCGCAGTCCGCACAGGCCGACCCGTTCCCCTCACGTCGTCCCTCCAAAGCCATTCAGGAAGGGCCAGGGCACGCACACGTGGGATGCTTTGTTCTCAAGGGATCTTTCAAAATCAGGCTTCCCAGGTCTCATGACCTTGACCCCTGGCACTTCAGACTGGAGGAGGTCGCTCCGTTTGGGCTTGTGCAGGGTTTCCTTGTCACTAGATGTGGGAGACGCCGTCCCGGCAGAAACATCACAGGAGTTAGGCTGTGCTCTTGGCACGGGGTCCTAGCCGGTGCTGCGCGGCTGGGACTGTGCGCGGCTGGGATTTGCGGGGCTGGGATTGTCCGGGCTCAGAGTGACCGCAATGGCGAGATGAAGGGCGTCTGGCAGACTCGGGCACTCTCGGGTCAGTCTTTCTCACTTTGGAATGAGGAAGTCCTTGAAGAAGAGAAGCGGGCAAACTCTGTAAGCGGCCCCTCCGCATCCACCTTCCAGCCACCGGGGGCAGCGCGCCTGGGCCTTTCCTCGATCGCTTCCTTGGAGCGTCCAGTGGGGACTCTGTGTCGTCCTGTCTTTCCACGTCCAGACGCTGCCACTTTGCTAACGGCTCCCCCTCGTCCCTGGTCATTGATGTCAGTGCAGGCTCCCGGGGTCCTGTTTGACTCGGTGGGTTATTGACGACCCGCTGTTGTTTAATTGTTACCAGTATCGTCACTATGCTGACATGCAGGCACTCCGGATTTGACCCGAAGGGGCCCCTCAAGCTGGCCACCGTGCCTGCTCCACACCACGTCACTGTCGGAGCGTCCTGCTTCCTGCTCTCAGCCCGTGTGCCCTGCCCCAGCCCTGGAAGCTGCCCTTCCTCCAAGCCTGGCTCCATTCCACGGAGAAGGGGATGCAGAAACAGGTCCCTGGGCTCTAGATGTTCTTGGCTATGGGGCTGTCTGCTCCCAGATCCTCTGGGTGGAAAAGCTGGGGGATGCATTTATGTCCGCACACACACAAACACACACTCACACGTGAGTGCACACACACACATTTACCTCTCTTCTTGTATCTGCATCTGCCCACATACAGTGAAACCAGGCCTCCCCACAAATATCTCCAATTTTAACTCAGAGCTGTAGGATTCAATCCAGTCTTCTCTCTTTCCGTACTGATAACTTCCTTCTCACCATGAGAAACATGGCTTCTAAACTCGTCGGGATATTTACCTACTTGATCAATCCTCCCTCTGTCAATCAAGTCTCTGGTCACCACAGCTGCCATCTGGAGTAGCTGCCCTCTGCCCTTGTTTGGTTCTGATAACCCACCCTGCTTGCCATCCATACCCGCACATAAATAACCCCTCCAATCCACATGTATTCTGGACCAGGCGTCTACACCTGCACCAGGTGCCCACAGCCACAGCCCCCCGTGCACCTGAGTGTTAACTTCCACGTGAGTAACTGTAAGCCAGCCTGCTGCTCATTGTTGCACAGGATGTACACTGAACAACTCCAGGGAGAACCAACTGAATCATAGTTTGTGGAATGTTTGACCTCAATTTCCTTTCCAGACTCTTAACTTTCTTCAGATACTTACTGACATATTAGCACTTACAAACGGATGTCTGTCTTCTTCAGTTTCTTCCATGAGTGTTCTGTAGTTCCTCGAGTACAGATCCTTTCCCTCTTTGGTTAGGTTTATTCCCAGGTATCTTATGGTTCTTGGTGCTATAGTAAATGGAATCGATTCTCTAATTTCCCTTTCTGTATTTTCATTGTTAGTGTATAAGAAAGCCACTGATTTCTGCACATTGACTTTGTATCCTGCCACATTACTGAATTGCTGTATGAGTTCTAGTAGTTTGGGGGTGGAGTCTTTTGGGTTTTCCATATAAAGAATCATGTCATCTGCGAAGAGAGAGAGTTTGACTTCTTCATTGCCAATTTGGGTACCTTTTATTTCTCTTTGTTGTCTGACTGCTGTTGCTAGGACTTCTAATACTATGTTGAACAAGAGTGAGAGGGGGCATCCTTGTCTTGTTCCTGATCTCAACGGGAAGGCTGTGAGCTTTTTCCCATTGAGGATGATATTTGCTATGGGGCTTTCATAGATAGATTTGATGAAGTTCAGGAAAGTTCCCTCTAGCCCTATATTCTGAAGCGTTTTAATCAGGAACAGATGCTGGATTTTGTCAAATGCTTTTCCTGCATCCATTGAGAGGACGATGTGGTTCTTCTCTCTTCTCTTATTGATTTGTTCTATCACACTGATTGATTTGCGAATGTTCAACCATCCTTGTAGCCCAGGAATGAATCCCACCTGGTCACGGTAGATAATCTTTTTAATGTGCTGTTGGATCCTGTTGGCTAGGATCTTGTTGAGAATCTTGGCTTCCATATTCATCAGTGATATTGGTCTGAAATTCTCCTTTTTGGTAGAGTCTTTGCCTGGTTTGGGGATCAGGGTAATGCTGGCTTCATAGAAAGAGTCTGGAAGTTTTCCTTCTGCTTCAATTTTTTGAAACAGCTTCAGGAGAATAGGTGTTATTTCTTCTTTGGAAGTTTGGTAGAATTCACCAGGGAATCCGTCAGGTCCTGGGCTCTTGTTTTTTGGGAGGTTTTTGATCACCGCTTCAATCTTGTTACTAGATATTGGTCTATTCAGGTTGTCAATTTCTTCCTGGTTCAATTTTGGAAGTTTATAGGCTTCCAGGAATGCATCCATTTCATCTAGGTTGCTTAATTTATTGGCATACAACTGTTAATAATTTCTGATGATTGTTTCTACTTCCTTGGTGTTAGTTTTGATCTCTCCCTTTTCCTTCATAATTTTATTAATTTGGGCTTTCTCTCTTTTCTTTTGATTAGTTTGGCCAATGGTTTGTCAATCTTATTGATTCTTTCAAAAAAACCAGCCTCTAATTTCATTGATGCGTTCTACTCTATCTCTAGTTTCTATCTCATTAATCTCTGCTCTAATCTTGATTATTTCCCTTCTTGTGTGTGGGGCTGACTTAATTTGTTGTTGATTTTCCAGTTCTTTAAGGTGTAAAACAGCTGGTGTATTCTGGATTTTTCAATTTTTCTGAGGGAGGCTTGGATGGCTATGTATTTCCCCCTTAGGACTGCCTTTGCTGTATCCCATAGGTTTTGGGCCGAAGTGTCTTCATTCTCATTGGTTTTCATTAACTGTTTAAAAGATGGAAGACCATTCCATGCTCTTGGATCAAAAGAATAAACATTGTTAAAATGTCTATGCTGCCTAGAGCCATCTATACTTTCAATGCTATTCTGATCAAAATTCCACCGGTATTTTTCAAAGATCTGGAGCAAATAATCCTAAAATTTGTATGGAATCAGAAGGGACCCCGAATTGCTAAGGAAATGTTGAAAAAGAAAAACAAAACTGGCAGCATCATGTTATCTGATTTCAAGCTTTACTACAAAGCTGTGATCACCAAGACAGCATGGTACTGGCATAAGAACAGACACATAGACCAGTGGAACAGAGTAGAGAGCCCAAATATGGACCCTCAACTCTATGGTCAATTAATCTTCGACAAAGTAGGAAAAAATATACAGTGGAAAAAAGACAGTCTCTTCAATAAATGGTGCTGGGAAAACTGGACAGCTCTATGTAGAAGAATGAAACTCGACCATTCTCTTACACCGTACACAGAGATGAACTCGAAATGGATAAAAGACCTCAACGTGAGACAGGAATCCATCAGAATCCTAGAGGAGAACATAGGCAGGAATCTCTTTGATATCAGCCACAGCAACTTCTTTCAAGATATGTCTCCAAAGGCAAAGGAAACAAAAAAGTGAAAATGAACTTTTGGGACTTCATCAAGATCAAAAGCTTCTGCCCAGCCAAGGAAACAGTCAAGAAACAAATGTCTGTAACAGTAAACTCATGAGTGTTGTTTCTGTCTAACCACTGATAAAACTGGCAGACAAACAAAACTTTCCTCAAATATTTTTCTCCCTTATTTGGTCAATACTTACCGAGTGCCTGCTTTGTGCTGGAATATAAGACTTCTGTTCACATTTATTGGGACTTCGGGATCAATCAGGATCTTCCCAAGTCCGGCCTTCCATTCGTCATTTATTCTCTGGAATCAAGTGGGCTGCCAAGACCACAGCCTCTGGCCTCTAGGACATCTCCTTGGACATACGAAAGAGATGGAAGTGACTCCTGTCCGTGACCAGTGTCCCCGGCTCCTGTCAGTAGAAGCCATCGGTCATGCACGCTCTGAGCAGCCCGGAAACAGCCTGTTACTCTTTCACAAACGCTTTTGTCTCTTACTTCCCTCCCAACATCCCTCATTCACCAACCAGGGGGTCACGGTTTTAACCAAACAAACCCAGTGCATGTCGGCTGTCACCGGCGACGGGGGACGCCCTGTGCCACGCAGGCTGTGTGCCTCCCCCTCCACCCCGGCCAGCTCCGTCTCCCCTTCCTGGAGGAGGCAGATGCCCAGCTCTCCCGGGTCCCGCTCCGGCCGCCCCGTTTGCAGGGCAGAGCCGACCCATACCAGCTTTGCCTCCCTGGATGCCACAAGGCTCCAACCATTTACATACTTGTTTCCTGAGTTTGGAACTGGTTAAAATGACATCTTTTGTAGGAAAACTGGAGATAGCCTGCTTCTGCGGGCTCAAGGAAGACAGGTAACAGGGCATTGCCTTTGAGCCAGCAAGACCCACGGAACAAGCGGCCGAAACTTCCTGCCCCTTTGTGTTGTCTTCAGGCCGATGCGTGGCCCCGTAGGTGAGTTCCAAAGCACACGAGCCGTGCCTGGCCACGTTTAGGCACGAATATGTGCAGATCACAGAGGCAGCTGTTGGCCCAGAGACCAACCTCCCCGGGTTTCCGGGCCCTGCTGCTTCCACGGTGCTGGTAGTGTTGCCCGGGCACGTGGCCACAGCAACGAAGACCAAAGTCTGCATGCGGCCTCGGCAGCCTCCCGCATGCATCCCATGAAGCAGCCTGACAGCTCTGGCCCTAGGGTAGTTGAAGGGTCCCCTGGTGCGTGCCCTTCTCCCTTCTCTGGCTGAGCAACCCCTTTAGTTGGTGAGCATAGGGCTATGCCCTGGGGACAGGGGACAGCAGGGCAGGGAGCCTCGGGCCTCGTGGGGACCACCCATCTGGGACTGTGTATCTACGGGACCTCCTAGGAGAGAAAAACCCCATTTCAGCTTGCCTAAGACTCCACACTTATGTCTTCCATCTGAGACCATTCGCTGTTAACCAATACAAGGACAACAGATAACAAAACCCAACCACAGCCTGCCGGGGGGCGGGGGTGTGACCAAGTGTACGGATCCCTGGGGATGGAGTCCTGAGCAGCAGCCCAGGGCACGGGCTCCCAAGGAGGCCGAGTCAGCAGCCAGATTCCTGCACGTTGTCCTGAAGGATGGGGCAGGAAAGTGGGCAGGAGTCAGGGCATCGCTGGGGAAGACGGATGTGCACAAAGGCACAGCAGGGGGCACCTCAGTGGTTAGGGAGATGGAAAGGTAGGATTAGCGTTGTTTGTCCTGGAGAGGAGACTAGAATACGGAGGGTTCGACTCCACTTTTTAAAGCCTGAGTTTGATGTGTGGGGCTTCGTGCTCCCCCTATAAGAAAACTCACTCCAAAGTGTAAGAGTTGCGACCCAGAAGCACCCTCGCCCCTCGCCCTCCCCCGAACCTCAGCGCGGTCCCTGAGCAGCTGCGAGGGGCCTGGACTCTGGGGAACCAAAGAGGTTTAGGCACAGGAGAGAGCACCGCCTCTCACGTCATCAGGCCAAGAGGAAAGGATGAAAAGACAATGGGTGTTAGGTCACATCACAGTATCCTCGGGCTGAAGTGGTCATCTGACAATAATTCCCCATACGTGACGACCACCACACACTCACGCCGAACAGCCCATCAGTACCACCGGGACCTACAGACAGAAGCATGATCAGGAGACAGTGAGAACTGCCTGTGGGAGGACTCTGACCCTGAAAACCAGAGGTCTTTGGAGTCCTGAGGGTCATGCACAGGTGAGCAGGTTGAGCACTGCTCCATAATCAAGTCTGTGGGCTGGAGGCGGGATGCCAGTTGGTTTGGGAGAGACAGATGCAGGGGGACACGTTAAGCAAGCTGCGGCGGGGGTCTGGCTTATGCGGGCAAAGCGTACAGAACATGCCACCCCCAAATATGTCTCTTTTGTTCCCAGGCCTCGTGTCCCGGCCAGCGCTCGCCTGTGCACCACTTTCAACTAAAGCCCCTGAGAACCAGCAGAGGCAGGACCAAGTTCTAAAACGTGGCCCAAGTTCTCCTTCTGGAAAGGAGCCCATGGCCCCCTCCCATGCCAGGCGGCGGCGGACTTCACCGTTCCTTCGTGCAGAAGACACCGGCTCTTATCTGCATAAGGCAACTGGCTCATCACCCTTGCGTCCATCCTTCCCTGGACAGCTCCCCACAACCAGCCTCCCCCGCCCGGAAGGCCCGGCCCCTCCCCCGTGCTCAGCCCCAGACGGGGACCCGCCGCCTTCTGACCGGCCTTCGGGGCACTCAGGTCCGGGTGCTCCCATGTATAGCCCAATGCGTCTCAAGGAAATTCGTAAACCTCTGCTCCTCCCTCGCTGCGCCGTCTGCCGTCGGCGGTCACGGCGGTGTCCGGGCTGCAGCTGTAGGAGAAAGAGCTGCTCCTCCCTGTACAGGTCCCGGAGTGAACAGAAGAGAAAAACAGAAACAGGGGTGAAGGTTTTGAAAGAAGGATTCGCAGAACCAACAACCGAAGCCGGAGCTTGAGGGGTGAACACAACGCCCAGGTGGCCGATCGCGGGCAGTGTTGGCACGTGGTGGTCACCGCGAGGCTGTGCACCCAGGACATGCCGAGGCCAGACAGGAGAGCCCCGAGGGGGTTTGCCGAGCATGGGGCCCCGGGCTCCTGGAGGGGACAGCCCCTGAGCTGAGCGTTGGAGGATGACACGGGGTCGGCCTCCCTGAGGAGGTGAGAGGGGAGAGCACATTCCGGAACGGCACGAGGAAGGCCCGAGGCCGGGGCAGGTGCTCCCCAGCTGCTCCTGCCCAGACCCCCACTGGACCCTTGTGGGTGGAGGAGGGGCGAGGGGGCGCTCCCGGGCACAGGTGCAGGCGTCCCCAGTGGAAATCTGTCACGGGTCCTTCCATAAGCAAGAACATATTTCACAGGAGGAAAGTTAAATCGAGAGTATCAGGGAAGGTATTGAATTTTACCAAACTTTCACGTGGAATTATTTTCACTTTTTTAGTGAAAAAGCGTGTTTGCCTCTATGCACATCATTTTTCTATCTGTTTCGAGGCCGGCGTGGCTCCGTGGAGCTCTCCTGACTGAGAAGTTTCAGCCGGGAAACTTCGGGTTCTTCTTGTCTGAGTGAGCTTCGGGCAGACGCCGACAGCCTGACACCTGAGGGAGAGGGAACACGTGCCCACAGAATTCAGATGACAAGTGTCCCACAAGCCAGCGGTACTGGACCACAGAGCACGATGCTCGCGGAACTGGAGACGGCACATGTGCTGAGTTCCACAACCAAAGGCTGGAAGATGAGCCCTGCAGACTCCTCGTCGCCGGACGCCCCAGACGCGCGGGAGCGCACCCGGCTGACTCACTGCCCTCCGCGGGGACGCGTCCGGAAGAGCTTGGAGAGCGCATCGTAGAAACACCTCTTCCTTTCTCTGCTTTTTCAGATAAAATGGCCGGATATCGAAAGCACGGAAACCCATGATTCAATGTACGTAAACCCTGGGGCAGGAGTCCCCCCTCACATAACCAGCTCGGGGGGTTTTTTGGTGAGAACGTCCAAGTTCTACTCTCGGCAAACTTCAATTAAGCAATAGAGTGTTATCAGCTACAGTCGCCACGTTAGGCATGAGATTCTCAGACCTTATTCATCTCAAAACTGAAAATTTGTGCTCGTAAAAACTACCTCTCTTTCCCCCCAACCCCTGACCCCAGGCAACCACTGTTCTGCTCTTTTTATGAGTGCAACTTTTTTTTTCCTTTCCTTTCCTTTTTTTTTAGATTCCACATACACTGGCTGTGTGCATTCCTGCCCCTGCCAACAGGCAAGGGGTTTCTGTCCTCCACCTCCTCTTGTTGTTTTTGACCGTGGACACCCTAACACGTGGGAGATGATAGCTCTTTGAGGTTTTGATTTGCATTTCCCTGACGATGCGTGATGTCGAGCATTTCTTCATACCCATTGGCCATCTGTATCTTCTTTGGAAAAATGTCTCGTGGGTCCTTTGTCCATTTTTCAATTACGTTTATTTTGGGGTGGTTCTTTTGCTTCCGGAGGGTTTCCTGGCTATTGAGTTGAGTGAGTTGCTTGCACAGTATAGATATCAACTCCTTCTCAGACGTGTGTTTTGCCACTGTTGGCTCCCATTCACCGGTTGCCTTTCGTTCGTGGACGGCTTCCTTTGCTGTGCGGACCTTTCTGGCTTCATGCGGTCCTGCTTGTTTACTATTGCTTTGTTGCCTTTGCTTTTGATGTCAAATCCAAAAAAGCATCACCAAGACTGTAAAGTGTTTTTTTCTAAGAGTTTTATGGTTTCAGGTTCTGTGTCTACGTTTTTAATCCATTTTGAGTCACTTGTGTGTGTAAGGAGTAAAACCGGGGTCTGGCTTCATTCTTTGGTGTGTAACTGTCCAGTTTTCCCAGCACTATTTTTCAAAAAGTCTGTTTTTTCCCAGTTGTAGATTCTTGGCTCCTTTGTGGAAACTTGGTTGACCACATGCGTGTGGGGTTATTTCTGGGCTCTCTAGTCTGTTCCATTGATCCCGGGGTCTGTTTTTATGCTAATACCATGTTGTTGTGATTTATGTGGCTGGGTAATATAGTGTGAAATCAGGAAGTGCGATGCCTTCAGTTTTGTTCTTTCTCAGACTGCTTCGGCTCTGTGAGGTCTTTCATGGTTCTGTACAAATATTGCACTGCTTGTTCTATTTCTGTGAAAAATGTCATTGGACTTTGACGGGCATGGCATTGAAACTGTAGATGGCTTTAAGTACTATGGACATTTTAACAATATTAACTCTTCCAACCCATGAGCACGGAATATCTTTCCATTTATTTATGTCTTCTTCAATTTTTTTCATCAATGTCTTATACTTTTCAGTTCATAGATCTTTCACTTCCTTAGTTAAATTTATTCTTAAGAATTTTATTCTTTTTGATGCAATTGTCATTGGGGTTGTTTTCAGAATTTCTTTTTCTGATAGTTCAGTATTGGTGTATAGAAATGCAACCGATTTTTGTATATTGATTTGTTATCCTGCAAATGTGCTGAAATTGTTATTAGTTCAAACCATTTTTGGTAAAGAGTTATGGGTTCTCTCTATAATACCAAGTCACCTGCAAATAGAACCAACTTATGGTTCTATTTTAGAACTTAGAGTTATGAACTTAAAACTTAGAGTTATGGGTTCTTTACATAACACCAAGTCGCTCACAAATAGAACCAATTTTACTCTTCCTTCTTATTTGGATGCCTTTGAATTCTTTTTCTTGACTCATTGCTCTGGCTAGGGTCTGCAGTACTATGTCAGTAAAAGTGGTTAGACTAGACATCCTTGTCTTATTTCTACCTTTGGGATAAAGTTTTCAGTATTTTTTACCATTGAACATATTGTTAGCTGTGGGTTCGTCATATACGGCCCTATAATGTTGAGTATACTTCCTTTATGCCCACTTCGTTGAGAATTGTTGTCATGAGAGGATGTTTGCTTTTGTCAAATGCTTTCTCTGCACCTGTTGAGCTGACATGGTTTTCATCCTTCATTGTGTTAATGTGGCGAATCACATTCAGTCTTTTGCAGAAGTTGAGCCATCCTTGGTTGCCTAGAATAAACCCCACTCGATCATGCTGTAGGACCATTTTAATGTATCGTCAAACTCAGTCTGCTAATATTTAGTTGAAGATTTTTGCATCTATGTTCACCAGGTCTATTGGCAATTTTCTTTTCTTGCAATGACTTTCTCTGGCTTTGGTATCAGAGTAATGCCAGAGTAAAGCTGGCCTCCTAGTATGAGTTTGGAAATGTTTCCATATCTTTTATTTTTTGGAAGAGTTTGAGGGGATTGGTATTAATTCTTCTCTAAATGGTTCACAGACTTGTGCCAGTGAAGCTGTCTGGTCCTGGACTTTTGTTTGTTGGGAGGTTTTTGATTACTGATTCAATTTCCTTACCAGTAATTGATCTTTCCAGATGTTCTATCTTTTTATGACTTAGTCTTGGGTGGTCATAGGTTTATAGGAATTTATCCATTTCTCCTAGATGGTCAAATTTTTGTGTTTAATTGCTCATAGCAGTCTTTATGATCCTTCATATCTCTGTGGTTTCAGTTGTAATGTCTCCTCTCTCATTTCTAGTTTTATTTACTTGAGTCCTCCCTTTATTCTTCTTGGCAAATCTCGCTAAAATTTTGTCTATTTTGTTATTTGTTTCAAAAAACCAGCTCTTAGTTCCATTGATCCTTTTTCTATTGCCTTTTTAGTCTCTATGTCTGCTCTGATCTTTGTTATTTCCTTCCGTCTACTAACTTGGGCCGAGTTTGTTCTGCTTTTTTGAGTTCCCTGAGGTGTAAAGTTCCTTGAAGTGTAAAATTTGGTTGTTTATTTGAGCTCTTTCTTTTTATTAATGTATGTGCTTATCACTATAAAATTCTCTCTTAGAACTGCTTTTGCTGTATCACAGAAGTTTGGAAATGCTGTGTGTCCATTTTAACTTATCTCCATATACTTTTTGATTTCTTCTGTGAACCATTGGCTGTTCAGGGGCACGGTGTTTAATTTCTACATATTTGTATATTCTTCAGTTTTCTTCTTGTAATTGACTTCTGGTTTCATACCATTGAGATCAGAAAAGATGCTTGTTATGATTTCAGTCTTCTGAAATTCCTCAAGGTTGGTTTTAATAGACAACATATTTTGGTCTAACATGTGATCTATCCTGAAGAATGTTCCACGTGCACAAGAAGAGGGCTATGCTGCTGCTGTTGAATGGAATGTTGCCTCTGTTAAGCCATCCGGTCTAGTAGTTGTGGGTCCGATGTTTCTTTGCAGATCCTTTGTCTGGTTGCTGTGTCCACTGTTGAAAGGAGAGTACTCAGGTTCCCCACTATTAATGTGCTGCTATTTCTCCCTTCTCCTCTGTTAATATTTGTTTTATAGGCTTAGGTGCTCTGATCTTGGGTGCAAAAATATTCACACTTACATCCTCTTGCTGAATCGACACCTTTGTGATTCTATAATGACCTTCTTTGTCTTTTAATACAGTTTTTGGCTTAAAATATATTTAGTCTGTTGTAAGTGTAGCTCCCTCTGTTTCTTTTTTTCTTTTTTGTTCACATGGAATATGAAAACCTTTAGTTTTAGTCCACGTCTGTCTTAATGACTGAGTCACACAGACACCCCTGCATCTTGTTATATTGTGTATCCATTAACAAATTGTTGTCATTATAGTTATTTTTTAAGATTTTATTTATTAGAGAGAGAGAGCGAGCCCCAGTAGCGAGAGAGCAAGGGCAAGGATGGAGAGAACCACAAGCGGGCTCCGTGCTGGATGCAGACGCTGCCACGGGGTATGATCTCACAGTCCTGAGATCATGGCCTGAACCAAAATCAAGAGTCCGGGGCTTAACCCACTGAGTCATCACGGCATCCCTGTCATTATCTTAATTTTTAATACTTTGCTCTTTAACCTTGTAAGAGTTATGTGATTTACTGACAACCCTTGCAATGTTAGAATATTCTGAATTTAGGGCACCTGGACGGCTCAGTGGGTTAAAGCCTCTGCCTTTGGCTCAGGTCATGATCTCAGGGTCCTGGGATTGAGCCCCACATCAGGCTGTCTGCTCAGCATGAAGCCTGCTTCTTCCTCTCTCTGCCTCTCTGCCTACTTGTGATCTGTTTGTTAATAAATAAATAAAATCTTTTTAAAAAAAATAATATTCTGAATTTAACTATACATTTACCTTTCCCACTTTAATACTTTCATATGTTTTCATGTTACTAATTCTTTTTCTTTTTCTTTTTTATTTTATTTTTATATTTCTATTTATTTTTCTTTTTATTTTCTTCTATTTCAGCTTAAAGAACTCCCTTTAACATTTCTGTTCTAGTGGTTTTTGTTTCCTTCAGCTTTTGTTTTTGTGGAAAATGTCTTATTTCTCTTTCAATTCTGAAGGACAACTTTGCCAGGTAGAGTATTCTCAATTGGCAGGGTTTCTTTTTCTTTCTGTGCTTTAAATATATTATCCCACTCCCTTCTGGCCTACAAAGTCTCTGTAGAAAAATCTGCTGTTGGTCTTATGGGGTTTACCTTGTACATTGCAAGTTGCTTTCCTCTTGCTTCTTTTAAGATTTTCTTCTTGTCTAACTTTTGACAATTTAATTACAATGTATCCCAGTGCAGGTCTCTCTAGATTCATTTTTTGGAAATGGCTTCCCAGATCTGGATGTCTGTTTCTTTCTCCAGGTCAGGAAAGGTTTCAGCCATTACTTATTCGAAAACCTTTCTGCCCCTTTCTCTCTGTTCTCTATCTGGTACCCCTTTAATGCATGTATCGGTCTGTTTGATGGTGTCTCATACGTCCCTTAAGCTGTCTTCACTCTTTTTCATTCTGGTTTTTTTTTTCCCCCTTTTGGCCCTTTCAGTTCCAATGTCTTGTCTTCAAATTTGCTAATCCTTTTTTTTACTTGATCTAGTCTGCTGATGAACACTTCTACTGAGTCTTTCAATTCATTTATGTTATTTCTGCTCTATGATTTCATTTGGTTATTTTCTATCTCTTTGTTGAACTTTTTACTTCATTCATACTTTGCTCTCCTGGCCTCTGTGAGCATCTTTAAAACCATGATTTTGAAATATCTATCAAGTAAATCACTTATCTCTGTTTAGCTAAGATCTATTTCTGGATATTTGTCCTGTCCTTTTGTTTGGAACCTATTTCTCTGTTTATTTTCCTGAACATTCTATGTTGGTTTCTGCACTTTCAGTAAAACAGCCACCTCTCCTAGACTTGACAAGAATAGTCTTGTGTAGATGAATATCATCAGTTAGCCTGACCCAGGCTCTTAGTTAGTTGTCTCTCTTTTGTGATTGTCTAAGCCTCCTTCTTTGTTCTTAGTGGCTTCTAGTAGTTGATGGTGTTCCAGGACCCATCATCATCCTAAAGGGAAGAATCACAGTTAGCACCAAGATACAAGCTGATTGGAAGCTGTAACTCCAGGCAGCAGCTGAGAAAATACATTGTTAAGTTCCTTCTAGGCAGAAGCTTGGAGTTGGGCATTTTTGCCTGCTCCTTCTATGTTGGTCCTGGGTGTGTAGCCACTGGCCAGAGGCATGGGACAGATGAGGCTATATGGCTCCTATGACCATTAAGAACGATTTGTTTAGTACCATCCTGAGAATCACAAGTGGAAGCCCCACTGGATACTGGGGACAGGTGGTCTGGGGTTCTGTCCCTCCAGTTGTAGCCACAAAAGCTGAGGAGCCATATGTGGGTACAAACACTTTCCAATGAGACACTGGGAACTAGGTTTTATTACTGGAGCAGGCTGGAGGGAAAAGGGATGAAGGGTATCTACCAGCTCCCAGTCTCTGGGGACTATTTCAACCAGCACCTTAGTTCCTGCTAAGTTAGAAGCATGACCCTTGGACAGTGACTTTTCGAGTATGCAGATAAACCCCTTTCAGGGGGAGACTGAGAGGTAGGTAATTTTGCCTGCTTTCTCTGGGCTGAGTCTGAGGGGGTAGCGAGGTGAGTGCTGGCTTGCCCACTGACCACTGCTTCTCCATTTGCCACAGTCTCATGAGTCTCATGGACACACATCCCATTGGTTTTCAGAGCTCATTGTCTGGAGGCCCCATCCCTCTGGTGGGAGTCTGAAGAGTTGTGGGACCCCAGATGTGGGATCCAAACCTTTTGCTCCTCAAGGGGAAGCTCAGAATTGCAGTTCCCTCCCGATACTGTGTGGCACCCTGGCACGGATACAGTTTACGGCTAAAGTGTGTCTCAGCCTTTCTTGCACAATTAGATGTGGGTATTTTTTCATGTGTCTAGTGTGTAGGAGTTGCTTAGCCAGTTTCTGGATCTCTTTTAGAGGGAATTGCTCCGTGTGTAGCTATAAATTTGGGGTGGCTGTGGGAGGAGGGGAGCTCAGAAGCCTACTGTGTCATCATCTCGGTTGACTCATTCCTTGTTTCCCTCTTGAAGTGTTGGTTCATTGGTACATTGAGGAACTCCTCCGATGCTGCAGATCTCAATTTTACCTCCTGTTTTTCAAGCCTGGATTTCCACAAATATGTTATGATTCTAACAAAGCATTTCACAAAAATTCCTTTTAAATCTTTTCACATAAAATGATAAAAAGTAGGCTGACTAGCACTACTCTTGGGCAAATTCTTAACTGACTGAATCACTGCAGAGCCAGGCGTGGTAAATCATTTCCTCAGTGTGAAATAAACTGGTTAGTGAAGCATTATGGAGTTGTGCTATCGATCTTGTGCTCACCAGAATTATTTTAAGTCAATGACCTTGATGAAAATAGGGAAGAGATGCTTGTCCAATTTGCTGAATTATAAAATTTGTGATGGGTAACTAATAGTAAAGAGAAAATGCTCAAGATTCTATATTATTTGATGTGGTTAGAATTAAAAGCAATAAGATACTGAAAAAAGGAAATTACAAACATATGGGCTGGGAAGATGCTATCTTAAATGGTGTTGTGAGACATAATATGAGTCACATGTATAATTTTTTTTAAAGATTTTATTTATTTGACAGAGATCACAAGTAGGCAGAGAGACAGGCAGAGAGAGGGGGGGGAAGCAGGCTCCCTGCTGAGCAGAGAGCCTGACGCGGGGCTCGATTCCAGGACCCTGGGATCCTGACCTGGCTTAACCTATTGAGCCACCCAGATGCCCATAATTTTTAATTTTCTAATAGTCACACTTAAAAAGGTCAAAAGAAATGGAGGAAATTGATCTTCAAAAATTTTTTTTAAATTTATTTATTTATTTAAGAAAGAAAGAGAGAACCAGTGAGAAAGATAGAGGCAGAGGGAGAAAGGGAATCCCAGGCAAACTGTGCTGAATGCGGAGTCCTCTCCAGGGTCGATCTCATGATCCTGAGATCGTGATCTGAGCCAAAAGCAAACATCCGATGCTTATTCGACTGTGCCACCCCAATCCTCAAAACATTTTTAACTCCATATATACAAACTACAATCATTTCAACATGTAACCCATACAAAATTCATCAATGAGACATTTTACTCTACTTTTGCAGGAGGTCCTCAAAATGAGATGTGCGTGTGATGCTGATAGCTCAGCTCAGTTCAGTTGACCACATCCCAAACGCTCTATTGTCACACGTGGCTACGACCCACCATACTGGGCAGCCCAGGTCTCAATACTAGTCTATGGAGAAAGTCTGAGATGAAGGCAAATTGATCCCAGGTTTGACATAAGTCACTGTAGTGGATCACCCAGTGTGGGTCAGCACTGGCGGGACTGTATATAGATTACCTGTTGGCAAAGTCACACCGCCTAAGAAAGAACCCTAGAAGCTCAGTGGCATGTGACAGGAACCTTTATTATTGCTCACAAGTCTACAGAGAAGCTGGGACCAGACCGCCAAGGTGGCTGGACGACCTGACACACCTGTCTTCCCAGGACAGTGGCTGCTGGCTGGCCTAGCATGGCCTCAGGTAGGACGACCCATCTTGCCGTGTGTGCTCTCTCCTCCTCACCAAGCAGCCCCAGCCTGCTCTCAGGAGATGGAACTCTCCGACAGAAACCCCTCAGAGGCTAGACTCAGAACCGGCACAACGTCCCTTTGCCACACGGCCTGACCGGATCTGTGTCAGGTGAAGGCAGAGCCAACAGCCGGGTAGACGAGTTGTCCTCCTCACGGGCCTGGGAAACCACACGGCAAAGGACAGGAGGGCAGGGCCACTCCCTTGTGCCACTGGGACCACCAGTCTCTCTCCGGTGCTGTCTGTGTTGACAATGGGTCGTTTCTTCCAGCCCAGGGCTCCACATCCTAGGTGTGACCTGAACGGCCTGGGACCATGAGCCCCTTTGTAAGGAGTCGTCAGAACCACTTGCATTTAACCCCAAACAAGAACGGGGTGGGAGCAACACGAGAGCTGTTTTCAGATCGGGGCAAACTGTCCCGGACAAGAAGCAGCCTTGTTCTCGGTTCCCCTCTATTTTCTGAGGGTTTGCTCCACAGCAGGAAGCTGCACGAGGACGTGGGTAGCATAAGGGAAGTTTCAGCAGATGGCAGTTCACTCGAAGGAGAACTTTCTAACGAATGAGAAGACACCTTTCTATCGAACCGTTCACCTGCCCTAGTGAGCTCGAAGACGAGGAGTCCTTAGGCAGAGGTAGCACCCAGGGATCTCCTTCCCCAGGGTGGGTCACGGAGCTCAGGGACTTTCAGCCCTCAGCTCTACACTGGTGTCCCAGCTGTGGCTGTTCCGTATGTGGGGACGTCCCAGCACCCTTCTGTGCACAGACCTATTTAGACTTACCAAGGGCTCCAACCCCAGACACGACCACCTGTCCCAGGACCGGTGCCATGTAGGTAGGCGTCCAGCACCCTGCTTTGTTGGACCAGAGAGTGAGAAAGCACAGAATGGTCATGTGACCAGCGCTCACGTGGGACAAGAGGAGGAGCTGGAAGTGATACAGCACGTGGGTGCTCCTCCGGGCGGGGCTCACTGTTCCCAGCACCCAGACCGCTGACTCAGGCACCGTGCCCGTGACCCCTGGCTCTGCGGAAGGGCCATCCTTCTTGAATGGCTGATTAAGTGCACGCCTTTGCCCAGAGAAATAAGTTAACCATCTCTGGGCTAAGACCAAATCGTTTGCAGCCCTGGAGATAGAACTCAGGACTCCAAGAGCAAGAGCATCACGCTGAACTGTTTCCTTCCAAACACAAGGAGAGTCATAAAACTTCAAGGAACTCCCGGTGGGCACTGCCATGGGAGAGGCAGGAATCCCACACAGCTGGAGAGCCTCCCTCCCATCCCAGAAGAAAGAAAGGTTCTGGAAGAGGCCTTCTGGGTTCTCAGAAGTCATGGAAGCACAGAACAAGCAGGCCATGTTGGCAAGTTGTCCCAAGAACGTTGGCAGGTGTCTCGACCAGCGCGGCTCTCTGGCTCACTTTGCCAAAATGCAAGGCTCTGGGAAAGAAGCGTAAATTGGCATCAGGGGCAGAGGCATCCCTATAAGAAAAGAGAAAGTGTTCCTTTCAGTTTCAGCATTACTACAACTTCTCCGAGGATTCAGGTGGCCTTGAGTGAAGTTCACGGACCAGAAGAACATGAAGAGCCCTGAGAGAAACACGCCACGAAGAAAGGGGGACCAGCAGGTGACCATGACTCAAAGCTCTCGAATGAGATGGGTCACAGGCTCTCCCTCTACCAGTGAGCTTAACACTCCAGGAGAGACATTGACCTTGCTGCAAGCACAGACTATACCCTTGACTCAGTGGTGGCCTCAGCTTCCTCGGGCGGACCCTCCGGACTTGCGCAGTGCCCGAGATGGTGGCCCCAGCTTCCTCGGGCTGACCCTCCGGACTTGCGCAGTGCCCGAGATGGTGGCCTCAGCTTCCTTGGGCTGACCCTCCGGACTTGCGCAGTGCCCGAGATGACCCCCAGCAAGGCTCCCTTCATCTCACCGCCACTCCAGGACAGAACAATGATGGTAGAAGTCATGCCCCGGGCATTCAGGCTCTGGGATGGGTCCATTTCTATCTCAGTGGTGCCTTGGGAAGCAGGACAAACCCCTCATGGACGTCTTCCTGGGACTCTTGGGAGGTGGGGTCCATCAGCTGTGAGTAGGGCTGCAAAGACAGGAGCACAGCAGGTGCCTGGTTTTCTGCTAATGTGGCCGAAAGAGCGATCAGGAAGTTACTCTGAATATTCGAAGACCTGACCAGCGGTGGGTCACTAAATGTTCCGACTGATAGCCCTTGCCCGTTCCTGCGGTGTGCATCTCCTACATCGGCCAAGGTCCAGCAATGTCCACGACGGCACTGAACGCAGGACTGGGGAGGGAGGCACAGCATGTGCCCGAGGACAGCAGCCCCCGGGGCATGGGTCGCCACGGCACGGAGGAGACTGAGAATGGCGCTCACAGAAGGGTACACTCGGCACGACTCCATGTACCGGAGGCCCTGGGAGAAGCCGCTAGTACATGGTGACCCCAAACAGATCAGGGGTGGCGTGCGGGGGGCAGGGGTTGATAGGAAAGGAAAATCTATTTTGATTGTGGTTGAGGCCACACTGGTATAAATTTGTCACAACTCGTTGAAAGCACCTTGAAAATGAATGCATTTTGTTGCATGTAAATTAGATCTCAATAAAGTTGCATTTTAAAATACGCGAGACCCCTCCCAAGTCAGTGAAGATGTCATGAGGCTGATTTCTAGTAGCAGACCCTGGGCTAAAGGACACTCGGGGACAGCTGGCCTGGCTCAAAGCTTCATTCCCGCAGCCGGCCTAGGTGAGGCAGAGCACAAACTTGCCTCTGTGCCTCGCTGGTCTTTCCTGCGGCCCTACTCTTTCTAATTCCACTGAGTGACGGAGGACAGGAGGCAGCAGGCTCCCGCGTGGGGCCCCACACTTCTCTGCCCCATATGTCGGGGTGCCCTGGGCTCAGGTCCCGCGTGGCCATCCAGACTCTAAATACTGTCTGTGCCCTGAGATCCCACGTCTGCTTCCCCCCGTGATCTCAGCCAAGCACCAGCATGTGATGGCTAAAGAGAACAAAAGTTTCCTCCCTCACAGGCTGGCCGGGAGCCCCGAATCAGGACCTGTTCCTTCTGCGGCTCCAGCAGGCAGACCGTGCCGTGCCTCTCTCCTGGCTCCCCGTGGCCCCCCGCAGGGCAGGGTCCGTGGTTCGCAGACATACCCGGTCTCTGCCCCACCCCGTCCTCATCCCCAACTCTGTGTCACTCCCCATGTCCCCTCCCCTTATAAGAACATGGTCTGGAGGCGGGCTGGGCACCTCACCCCGCAGCCACGACAATTCCACATCGAGACCCAAGACTCATTCCATCTGCAAAGACTCTCTTTCCAAGTAAGATCACATTCTGAGGCTCAGGTGGACGTGAATTTGGGGAAGCACTTCCACCAGCCACAGCTCAAGCTGCAACCCAGGACAGTCCCTCTCCAGAACTCCAGACGTCAGGCTTCCTGCTCGGAATCTCCCTCTGTCCTCCCGGACGCTCAGCACCCCTCCCCAGACGTGCCCTGCACAGACCTGCTCGTCTCAGCCACAGACCCCTCCCAGGGCCTCAGGCCACGAACCCCTCCGTTGCCCCAGGAGACAGCAGCAGACCCTCCTAGCTCCCCCTCCGGATCGAATGCACGTCCTGCCCCCCCAAACTCGGCAGCCTTACTGCGTTCCTCTCCCAGCTGCTCTCCTGCCCTACCCCGGCCCTCTGAAGTGGGACTTTTAAAATTATCCGAATCCTGCCTGTATTCTGTTCAAATGCTCCAGGGGCACTCCGAAGACATCACAGTAAAACCCTGCATCTTGACTCTGACCTACAGGGCACCCAGGGGACCTGCCCTCCCCCTCCAGGCTCCCACCTGCTCTGTCATTGACACCAGTCACCCTGGCAACCAGCCCTTTGCTGGGGTTCACTCAGGCCTGACTGAGGGCCCTGTCCTCACTCTGTCTCTAACAGCAACGCCCTCCCCAGAAGACCCCTCCCCGCTGTCCACAACTACCCAAAGGCCAGAGCTTCCCCGCCACGGGTATACGGTAGCTTCGTGGCTCAAGCCCCCCTCTGGCTCCTACCTCGCCTCATCTGCCCCTGCCTGGCATGCCTGCTTGGTGGTGGCCACTGATCCCCAACCGTCTGGGCGGGGGCCGGGCCAAGAGCAGGCGCTCCCAAGAAGCTGGCCCCGCGGAGGAAGGGGCGAAGCGGGGAGGGACGTGGACGCTCACTGGAGCGCGGCTTTTCTAAAGCTCGCCTCCTCTCCACAACCACCTCAGGCCCCGTCTCCCGCACCAGCCTCCGGCTGATGCACAGAGAGGGGAGATCACGGCAATCTGAGGCGAGCCGATGTTCTCATTCGTCATCTCAAAAGGGGAAGAGGTTTTAAGTTGAAAGAGAAAAAAAAAGGTAGGCAGCCTTTATATGGGACATTTTCACGAAACTCAGCGGGGCCCGCCGACTTCCTTCCAAGCTCTCCTTGCCCTGGACCGCTCTGTGTGTTTACCACTTCCCTGCCGGCCGTGGGGACGCCGCGACATCTTGTGAAGCAGAGCATCTTAGTCGGGTGGATACACGTGCCTCGGGCCGCCCGACAAAGACGGTTCAGAAAAACGTGTGGCCTCTCCCCCGGGCTATATGACTTTTGATGTCCTCTTAAAGTGCCCCCCATTCAGTTAAAAATACTAAAGGGGCACCTGGGTGGCTCAGTGGGTTAAGCCTCTGCCTTTGGCTCAGGTCATGATCTCAGGGTCCTGGGATCGAGCCCCGCATCGGGCTCTGCTCAGCGGGGAGCCTGCTTCCTCCTCTCTCTCTGCCTGCCTCTCTGCCAACTTGTGATCTGTCTCTCTGTTAAATAAATAAATGAAATCTTTTAAAAAACTACTAAAGAAGTAGTTATTAACGGAAGTTAATAACCCACGGGACACAGGGAGATCTGGACACATGGCCGGGCCACGGGAGAGAGACACAAGTCTCAGGTCTCGACAGGAGCAGGACGCGGTGGAGCCTAACAGCCCTCGGGCTCCCATCGGAATCTGGATCTCAGCTCCACTGCTTCTTCCCAGGGCTTCCATTTCCTCCTGCTTGAGGTCGGGACGGAGGCCACCCAGGGCCCGTGAACAGGCTGTGCACCGTACAAAGGGAACAGCAGGCAGGGCGGGCCGCGGGCGTCCGTGGACACGGATGTCAGGGGTCTACCTTCAGGCAGACCCGACTGGTGGAGAAGGGAAAGGCCGCGGCCAGCAGCGGTCTGGAGCTCCCGGCCACTGCTGCGGACTTTTGAGAACGAACTCTTGAGAAAGTTGGTTGGAAAATTACTCATTCGGGTGTAAGGTTGGCAAAACCACTGCGTCGGTCCGTGCTTTACGTACAAGAACCCCCAAAATGGAGGAAGTGGGTATGGAGAAACAAGAAAAGAAGGGAAAAACCAGCCACAAAAGTGGGGTGACTGTTTCTCTTCCTGCCACTTGGGGGAAGCGCACAGCTCGTGAAGGAGACACCAGGCTTTCTATTATTTTGGTGATTTGGCAGAGCCTAACCTCCCCGCCCTCTGGGGAGGGGAGAACACCCTCTCCCTGCTGCTCCAGCAAGGGAAGGAGACCAGTCGGGGAAGGAGCCGCCCACTCTGGCTTCCCAGCAGCACCGCCCTGCCCCCACAGCCCCCACCCAGCAGGGAGCCCGGCCTCCAACCGCAGCGCCTCCATCCACAGCTCCTTGGTCCACGGCTAGTGGCCCCCTCCCACATGTCCCGACCTTCTTCTGAGCCCCGTTCTTGGTGACTGTGACCGCCCACTGAGGGCTAGCCCTCTTGCGATCTTCACCTCCAGAGCACAGCCACGGTTGACTTCAGGAGCCCTTGACAACCTGGTCTTCCCAACCCTGGGCCCACAGATATGCCACACACGTGGGCCCAAGCCAGCCTGGGTCCTTGAAGAGATGCTGCTCACCCGTGGCCTCTGTGTGAAGGAAGGGGCCCTGGGATCACGCGGTGGCCCAGACGCTCTTGTTCTAAACCACACAGAGGCCTACTCTGAGGCTGGTGTGGTTGGCCGCCGTGGCCCACAGTTTCCGTGGCCCCCCAGTCCCTAGAGCCCCTAGATTCATCAAGGACACCCAGTTGTTCCCAGAGATTCCGATTTCTCCACACCAACCCCTCAGGAGCACCGCTCTTGGTAAAGGTGGCTTTTCCTGGTGTCCGTCCAGAGGGCAGTTCATGCATCTGCTGCCGCCGGCCCTGAGTCAGCTCAGACACCTGCCCGGAGGAAGGCCACATGTGCCACCGGGGACACGTGTCAGCCGGAGGCACGTGAAGCAGAAGGAGCCGCCCGAGACAGGTGGGGGCATCACGCACTCCAGCCACGACGCCCAAAATATTCGGCTTTTTAACGAACACTTCAGAAGTTCTAGATTTGAGTAGTTCTGGAATTGAGAAGTTCTAGAAGTAGCTAGATTTGAGAACCACTGAGGTAAAGGACTAAAAGGCCTTTTCCCTCCACTCTGAGTCTGTAGCTGAGCCTTGAAGCACTTACACCCCGCCGTGGGTCACGGGGTTCATTGACAGGAACGGCTGCTCTGCGGTTACTACTTGAAACCTAGAACCAATCGGACAGGCTCAAACTATCATCAGACCTTAGTGGTTCACATTCACAACACTGTTCCGTCCGGCTCCTCCCTCCCGGCCTCACTGCACTGAGGTCCATGTATCCTGCCTCCCCAGATGTTAGAAAACACATCTGCTATTTTTTAATTTGAATTCAATGAACCAACACAGAGTACATCATTAGTTTCAGATGTCGTGTTCAGTAATTTATCAATCGCATATACCCATTTGCTACTTATGCTTTAGTCAATAACCTTCTTTAAAAAATAATGATATGGAAACGATTTTTAGTATCTACTTTATTTTCACTATTTCTGGTGCTTTCCAGTTCTTTGTGTAGATCCAAAGTTTCATCGGATACAATTTTCCTGCAGCTCAGAGAACTTCCTTTCACACTTCCTGTCCCACACAGGCCCATCGGTAGTGAGTTTTCTCAGGTTTTGTCTTCAAAAGTTTTTATTTTTTGCCTGCAATTTGGAATATATTTTTACTGGGTATAGAATTCTGGGTTAATAGATTTTCTTTTCCTTTCAGTACTTTATCTAACAAGAGAAATTATCCTAACCGCCTTTCCTCTTCTGTACCCAATTGCTTTTTTCTTTGGGATGCGGTCTCTTTTTTTTTTTTTTAATATTTTTTAATTTTATTAAATCCAGTTGATTTTTTTAAAGTGAGCTCCATGCCCAATATGGGGCTCAAACTCGCGACCTTGAAACCGAGAGTCACAGGCTCTAGCAACTCAGCCAGCCAGGCACCTCTCTGGTTGCATTCTGTATTTTCTCCCCCAACCTTTTTTTTTTTTTTTTTCATTTTTAACAGTTTAATTATGGAATGTGTACGTGGGTTTTTATTTTATTTGGGTTTTTTTTGTTTGTTTGTTTGGAGACTTTTTGTATTTATACTGTTGAGGTTCTCTGAAGTTCATGTCTCTGACATTTGTTGTCTTGCATTATTTTTGGAAAATTCTCAGCCATGATCTCTTTAAATACTTCTTATGCTGTGTTCCTTCTCTTTTACTCTGGACGTCTGTCGCACGTATGTTAGATCATTTTACATTGTCCCATGGCTCTTAGACACCTTGCTTGTTATTGTCACTCTTGTATTCTTCGTGTGTCACTTTTTGTGATTCCACTGGCCCGTCTTCAAGTTCATCCATCTTTCTCCCGCTGAAAGTAGTCTGCTGATGCACCTGCCCAAGGAATTCCTCGTGTCTTGTACCCACTTCTCCTTGTGGCATTCCTGTTTGTTGCTTTCTTTTCTTTTTTTTTTTTTTTTTTTTTAAGATTTTATTTATTTATTTGACAGAGAGAGGTGTTTGTCGCTTTCTTACCAATTCCCCTGTCTGTTGAACTTCTCACTCTGCTCATTGCTACTCTGTCTCCCTCTAGACAATCTGGCATTTGTAACAGTCACGCCGGAGTCCCTGTCTGAGAGCACCAGCCCCCGGGGCCTCTCCGGTTCTGGTTCTGGTGATTGCTCTGTCTGCTGGAAATGAGTTGTTTCTGTTTTATGTTGTGCTTTTCTTCTTTCAGTGTCAAGGTTTGATCGGCTGCTGAAAATCATGCATAAGTAGTAGAGACTGTAGGAAGTGGTTTTTATGCCCATTTAAAATGACAACAACAAAACCTCATTTTTTGTGTGGTGTTAGGGACAAGAGAGTTGTTGATCTAGTTAGATCTTGAACTGGGTTTGAGCTTCACTTTGATTTAAATCACTACCTTCAAAGCACCACAGGTTTCCAAACCCTGCAGGGATGGGCTGCCTCCCCCAGCGCTGGGTGCTGGAGGGTTTTCCTGTGTCCCTGCTCCCTCCCCCACTCACAGCCTCACCTGTAAGCCTGTGCGGCTCCGCTCCGGGGTCCCGCTTCTGTCCCGGCCCCTCCCTCAGAAGTACACAGCTCCCGCGTGTTAGCCATGCTCGGCTCCGGTGGGGGAAGGAGGGTTTTCCTGACGCTGAGTCTTGGGCAAACCCCGTGAATCTGTCCCTTGCAGTGTCAGAAGCATTCCTGCTCCTCTTTCCCGTGGAAGCCAGTCTCAGCCTCTTCTTCGTGGTTGGAGGGAAAATATTCCCCGTCCGTTTCTCCGGAGCGCCGGGCTTCGGGGCTGTCCTGGGATGGGGGGCATGATCGCTCTTCTCTCGGGAGTTCAAGGCTCTTGCTCATGGGCAGAAAAGGGCAACGGGCAGTGGCATCTATATCCCAAGAGCCACGGATGATGTCATACAAGCCGGTGTCCCTTGGGGTGGGGTGGGGGGCTCTTTCAAGGCCTCTGCCCCACCACCAGACTCTCGTAGGACAGAACCTGCCAGCAAGTGCAAACTTCCCCGCGTCCCGGGCCTTCTGCTAGGCCAGGCCTGGTCTTTAAGGAGTCTCTAAAACGCTTTGTTCTTACCTGCGGTATTGCAGTCACCACTTTCTCCTTTCTTGGCCACGTCTGGCCTAGTTGGTGCTTCCCATCTCTCCTCAAAGGGGCTTTCCTTTCTCTGGGAGTCAGCCCATGTCGTCATCTTGCACACAAACTCTCTGAAGGTCTCGAGAGATGCTGTGATTTGGTAGGTGACTGGGAGTTTTCTTTTTCTTTTTAAGATTTTTTTTTTAATTTTTTTTTAAAGATTTTATTTTATATTTGACAGACAGAGATCACAAGTAGGCAGAGAGGCAGGCAGAGAGGGAGAGAGAGAGAGGGAAGCAGGCTTCCTGCGGAGCAGGGAGTCCGATGCGGGGCTCGATCCCAGGACCCTGAGATCATGACCCGAGCCGAAGGCAGCAGCCCAAACCACTGAGCCACCCAGGCGTCCCGCTTTTTAAGATTTTATTTGTTTATTTGTTTGGAGGAGAGAGAGACAGAGGGTGCGTGGACAGTGGGCAGGGCAGAGCAGAAGCAAGCTCCCTGCTCACCAGGCTGAGAAGGGGGTACGCCAAGGTCATGGCTGAGTGGGGCTGGAAAGGTGCATGGAGTCATCTGAGGAGAGTGAGCTAGACCGTGTCCCAGGTCGGGTGGAAGCAGAAACCAGGGACCATCTCTCATGTGCAGAGCCAAAAATGTGAGAAAAAGCCATGAAGTTGCAAATCAAGGAAACACACTTCCAGAGCAGATAGTCAGAATCAAAAGAAGGGCAGAGTCATAATTCCAGGAACCAGCCTGAGGACCGCCCGGGACTGGCAGCTCCCTCACCGGGGCTGCCGCGGGTTTCCACGGTGGACCGAGTTAGAACATCCACGAACCGGGTGTTAAACTGAGAGTCGGGATGACGGGGAGGGAAGAGACTGACAGCCGTGTGTAAGCACCGGTGGCAGGAGAACGCTCAAAGCTTGTCTCGGGTCCTCTGCCACAGGCTGGGTTGTGTGCCTCTGACATGTTCCCTGAGAACTTCCAGCTGTGGTGAGAGAAGAAAGAAAGTCATTCTCCTCTTAGCAGAAGTTCACAATTCAGGGGCCATGCAGCAGTCTTTAATGATTAGCTGTGCAAATGTCTGCTTTTAAAGAAAAACCCAAGGGCCGCCGGGGTGGCTCAGTGGGTTAAGGCCTCTGCCTTCGGCTCTGGTCATGATCTCAGGGTCCTGGAATTGAGTCCCACATCAGGCTCTCTGCTCAGCAGGAAGCCTGCTTCCCCTCTTTCTCTGCCTACTTGTGATTTCTCTGTCAAATAAATAAATAAAAATAAAGTAAAATAAAAAATAAAAATAAATAAAAATCTTTAAAGAAAAACTCCTTCCAAGGAAAAAAAGAACTTCAGAAAAGCATCATTTCTAATTCTGAGAATGTGAGTTGCTCTGTGCCAGTGCTTCCCAACCCCGAATGAGTGCATGGAGCCCCTGAAACGTGGTGAATTCCCAGGTTCTGATACCCGAGCCCTAGGCTGGGGCCTGAAAGTCGCCCTCCCAACAAGGTCCAGGTGCTGGGTTGCCTTGGAAGGAGGGCAGCAGGCGGCAGCCCTGGGACGGACACATGGCCTGGGTAAGAAGTGGGGCTACTTGTCACCGTGGCAGAATCCAGCCCTACCCTGACTGATGGGGCTCGCTTATCTTAAGGAACAGATTTGGAAAACTCCAAAGGTCAGCAAAGTTTTCCCTACAGAGAAATGACCTTAAAAAGGCTCTAAACTCTTCCAACCATCCTCAACCATCCTCTAGACATGGTCTCCGTGGCTCTACAGCTGTTTAAATGCTGGGGTCACTTTATTCCCTCCTGGCCTTCACTACAGGAGAGGGTTCCAGTCCCCAGGTGACATCACAAAGAGGGCGTTGGTAAGTCTTGCCAGCATGTGTGGGGGCCTGTTGTGTGCTGCATGGCTTAGCTGCCCTTTCTCCCCCACACCGACGAGGAAATGCTGTGGATCAGGAAAGAGAAAGTGAGAGCAGAGAAACCTGTATCCCAGGTTTCAGGACCAGGAAGCCGTGACACTGGGATCAGAAGCCAGGTCCTCCCGGGCACGTAGTGAATAGAGCACTTACAGCGTCGGTCTACTTCTACACCGCATCCAGCCCCTGGAAGGCGGAGCCTGTGGAGCCCCTGGCTCCGTGTTGGTGATCCCCCAGATCACTACTGTCCTCACGTGTGGCTTAGGAACCATAGGCTGGGGCAAGAGCTTGTGCCCCTGAGATGAGAGACACGTTAGAAGCCACAGAGGCGAGGAGGAGGAGGAGGAGGTCGGTGAATGAATACTGAGAACCTGCTGCGTCCTGGGTGTCGCTTTTCTGTTTAATGCTCACAAACTTTATGCAAAGTAGGTGCTGTCTCCATCTTACAGATGCAGAAGCCCAGGCTTCGAGAGGGGTTATGTAATGGGCCCCTGAAATACCCAGTGTACATCAGAACTGGATTTCGATTCAAAATCTGCCCTCTATGTAGGTCATGCTCTTTCCCCTATCACAGGACAAGGGCGTAGAGGAACGGCAGGTCTGTCCGGAAATCCCTGGGACGATCATGCAGCCGGACAGCTGCACCATGAGGAACCAGGCCACAGGTCCCTGGAGGAGAAGAGCTGAAGGAAGCCCCCCCCCCCCCCGCCGCCTAGCCCGCAGGCCAGGCCCAGGTCAGAGGGCAGCTGCCTCGTCTCCCTCTCAGCCCTGACACAAGGTGCCCGAGTGTCCGGATCCTTTAAAGGAGAAATCAAAATGCAACTGCTTTTTCGATCAAGGGCTGATGTTTCATTTTAGAGAAGAAAGCCAATGAACCCAGCGGCCAGTTTTCCCACCAAATCCATTCTCCCCGTCTGTCTGCACACGTGGTCACTCAGAGAACATGTTTTCCAAAGTTGGAGAATCAACTTGATTTTTAGAATAGTTACTTTTAATTTTATTAAATTAATTCTTTCAACCTAATTAAGGCCCAAGGAAGGATTACTGCCTTTTGGACAAAAACTATTCGAAACTTTAAGTTAAGAGACCTATTAACCAGGATTTATGAAATATTTGTCTCAATTATTCCACTTTAAAAGAGCGAGTGGAGAAAAGCGCTCTAGGTAAACGCCAGGTGAGGGAGGGCAGGGAAACAGGTTCTAATTCTGAGTCATTGATCAGTCATTTCCTTCTGAAATTGCCTCAGAGAGTTGACAAAAGCAGAGGTTTTCGAGGCTGCCTCACCATCCTGGACCAAGTCTAGTTGAGATGGACTGGACTGCCCTGAGAGACCGCGTCCAGCCAGGTCATCCTGCCCTCCCGCTGTCCCCGTAGGATGCAGTGTTCATCCTTCTCCAGTGTCATTGCTTTGCCTCCACCCGTGTGTTGAAAGTGGGACCCTTTCGCTGCCCCCATAGCCCAACCCCTGTCCTGCCCCTGGCATGGCTCTCGTGGTTTCAGGGGTGGGCGATGGAGGTGTCCTGCCCACAGCTGGAGTCTCTATACTGAACAGGTGACTTGCCCACGAAGGGGGACGGGGGAGGGAGTCGACCCCTTTAAACAAGTCCCACTGTGCAGAAATGGTGGACCAATGCTGCCACCCAAATGTAATTCTCCTCCCTCTCTGGGCACATGTTCAGTGGGGACTTTAAACATCCTTCTGACTGTGTTGGAAGAGGAACGGAAAGGGAAGGAAAGGAAAAAGAAGAGGAAGGGGAAAAAAGAAGGGAGGAAGAAGCATAGATTCCTTTCTTTTCTCCACTAGAAAGGTAACAAACCAGAATATTTCTAGAAACAAAGGGAATTTCCACAGGAATTTCATCAATACTCTAACCTTATATATACAACACACAGTATATATGTCATTTGCCTTTGGGAAAGAAGCAGAAAGAAATAAAACAGTTTACTAATTCCATTTTTTTTTCTAAAATAATACGCATATAATGAAAGCAGAGAATCATCCAACAGTCTCACATAAGAAATACAGACTTTGAACATGTTATCTCAATTTAATATACAGGAACTGATGAAATAGGTACAATTTTCCTCATTTTTGAGATGGTCAGATGGAGAGATTAGATAACTGCACCCGGGTTCAAGCAGAGAAGTAAAACCAGAAGGCTATCTGTATACTCGGTCTGTAAGTTCATTTCATCCCCATCTGCTGCTGGAGTTTGGAATCCATAGGACAGAGAGGAAAGAAAATGGATATAAAATGGGGAAGATCAAGGACAGCCGGACACTGTCGTGAGCCCGCACACCACAAAGACAGACTAAAACCTGGATCAGCTCTTCTGCCCCTGACCTCGGTGCAGAGGCCAGGGCTCTTTGTCCCAGAACTCAACGCACAGACTGGGGCAAGGAACTAGAGAAGCTGGAGGAGACCAGCTGCATAAAACCCCAAGCCCAAGGATTTTATACCTAGAAAACCATGCAGTCTTGGGTGGGGACAACCATGTCTCTTATTTCCAAACTGTGTAGGTTCTATTTCTTTGTCTTGCTTTATTGCATTGGCTGCCATCGCCAGTACAATAATAAGTGGAGTGATGCACGTGGACAGCCTTTTTCTTGCTCCTGATCTCGGAAGGACAGCATTCATTTCTATACTATCATGTGAGCTCTGGGGTTTTGTGGATGTCTTCTATCAGATTGAGAACGTTTCCTTCTATTCCTGGTTTGCTGAGAATTTTTGTTTTATTGAGAGGATTTATATTTCTTCTTTAAATGCTTGGGAGAATTTACCATCAAAACCATCTGGATCTGGAGTTTTGTTTTTTGAAAGGTTTTTAGCTACAAACTTATTTTCTTTAGGATCACGTAAGTCATGTGTTCCTTCCTAAGTGAATTTTGGTGTTTCTGTCTTTTAAGAATTTGTCCATTTAAGTTGACAATGTTATGTGTGTAGTGTTGTTTGTTGTAGTTCTTTATTATTCTTTTACTATATGTAGGGTCTACAGTGACATCCTACATTTTATTCATTTTATTAACAATTTGTGTCTTCTTTTTTCTTGCTAGACCTTAATGAATTTTATGGATATTTTCAAGAACAAACTTTTGGTTTCTTTGATTCTATTTTTTCTGTTCTTAATTTCATTGATTTTGAATTTCATTATCTTTTAACTTATTTTCTCTCCTTATAGTATCTTAAGGTAGAAGTTTGGATTATTGACTTGAGCCCTTTCTTTTTAAATATAAGCTCTGAAGGCAGTAAATTTCCTTCTAAGCACTGCCTTCATGGATGCTCTGTAACATATTTTCATTTTCATTGAGCTCAAAGTATTTTATAATATCTCTTGAAATGCCCCCTTTATCTATGGACTATAGAAAAGTACTATTTAATTTCCAAGAGGTTAGAGTTTCTTGTGAAACCCCAAGAATATTGTCTTGTGATAATATTAATATGTTTTATTAAGCTCTCATTTAATATCATTATGGTCAGAAACATTTTAAGATTTTATTTATTTATTTATTTATTTGACAGACAGAGATCACAAGTAGGCAGAGAGGCAGGCAGAGAGAGAGAGGGAAGCTGGATCCCTGCTGAGCAGAGAGCCCGACACAGGGCTCTATCCCAGGACCCTGGGATCATGACTTGAGCCAAAAGCAGAAGCTTTAACTCACTGAGCCACCCAGGCGCCCCTATTCTTCTATATCTTTACTAGTTTTTCTGTCAGTTCCACAAATTACTGAGACCGGAATGTTGACATTTCCAACTATTACTATACATCTTTCTTTTACTTGTTTCAGTTTCTTTTTTTCCCGGTTTTTGTTTTGTATGTTTTGCAGCTCTGTCATCAGTGTCTTCTTGGTGAATTGCACTCATCATGTTACGTCAGTCTTTATCTCTGGTAATTATCCTTAATTAGCCATCCGAGTACTAATACAGTCACTCCAGCTTGCTTTTGATCTGTGTTTACAGAGTATATTTCTTTCCATGCTTTTTGTTTTTAACAGTTTCATTGATATATATTGACAATAATTCACATGTCATTCAATTCATCTTTAAAGAATACAATTCAATGGGTTCTTAGGACATTTACAAATGTATACACCCATCACAGTCAATTTTAGAATATTTTAATCACCTTGAAAAGCAACTCCATGCCCTTTAGCATTCAACCCCAGATCCCCATCCCACCATCTGCTACACCACCCCTAAGTAGCAACCACGAATCTACTTTGTCTATATACAGATTTACCTTTTCTGGACTTTCCTATGAATGGAATCATACAACATGTAGACTTTGTGATTGGCTTTTACACTTAGCTTATGTTTCCAAATTTCTTCCAAGTTGCAGCGTGAATCAGCATTTCATTCATTAATTTTTGCGGCCAAATGATATTCCCTTGTATGGATACATTAGGGATGTATCCATTCATTCATGATTAGCCATTTGGAATGTTTCCACCTTTGGTTATTATGAGTAATGCGCTATGAATATCCATGTACAAGTTGTTGTGTAAACATATGTTTTCATTTCTCTTGAGTATATACCTGGGAGCGGAATTGCCTGATCATATGATAACTCTGTGTTTCAGCATTTAAATAATTTCCAACCTGTCTTCCAAAGCAACAGCACCATTTTGCAATCCCACCAGTGTTGTATGAAGGTTCTTATTTCTCCATATCTTCACCAACATTTATTATTTTTAACTTCACTATTCTAGCCACTCAGTGGATAAGAAGTCATGTCGTCGTGGTTACGATCTGCATTTCCCCGACAATCAGTGATGGCGAGCATTTTCCATGTACCTGCTGGTCATCTGTATACATCTTCTTTGGGAAAATGGCTATTCAGTTCCTGACCATTTTTAATTGAATTGTTTGGAGGGGGTGCTATTGAGTTGTAGAAGTTCTTCTATATTTTTATATAACCCTTTATCAGATAAACGTGGCTTATAAATATTTTCTCCAATTCAGTACGTTGCTTTTCATTTGACGGTTTCCCTTGCTGTGCAGAAGCAAATATTTTTTCTATGCACACACTTTCTCATCTCTCTCCAATATTCCAGTGGTACAAATGTTAACCTTTTTGGTATGATCCCTAAGTTCCTTAACTCTGTGCATTTTTTTTTCAGTCTCTTTTCTCTCTGTTGTTCAAATTAGCTAATTTTGCTGATCAGTCTTCAAGTTCACTGACTCATTCCTCTGTCATCGTTGTTCTGCTACTAAACCCAGTGAGTCTTTTATTCATTTTTTTGCAATTTTCAGTTCCAATTTCCACTAAGTTCTTGACTTCTTCTCTTTCTTTCCTGATGATTTCTATCTCTTCATTCAGCTCAAGGAACATTATTACAAGAGCTACTTTATAGTGTTAGTCTAATAATTTCATCTCTGCGTCATCTCAACTGTTGGTCACCTTTCCCACACAAGTTAAGATTTTAATGGCTCTTTTCTGCAGTAAGTTTGGATTGTATCCAGGATACTTGAATAACATAACCTTCTGGATCTTGCTTCGCTTTTTTTGTTTTGGAAGACAATCAATTAATTGAATTTCAGCTACAAGTCCCTATCTGCCTTCCATGGTGTGTGTTTACAAACCAGATCAATTTTCAAACCCTTCGCAGTGCCATTCAGATCTGTCCAAAGCATATGGCACCCAGTGGCCAGTCTTGAGGCTGGGTGGTGTCTTCTTCCAAAGATCAGCACTCAATGTCTAGGGTATGCCATGCAAGGTCAGATCCATGCATGCACAGCTCAGGGGTGCCCAAGAGTCATAAACAATGTTATGGGGTCATTTTCTGGGATGCTCCCTCTTTGCCATCTCCCAGTATTTTTTGGCCCCTTGGGTTCCCTTCTAGTCCTCCTGCCAGACAGCTCTAGCTTGCATCACCCACATCACTCCTCACTCCCTCTGACTACACTTACACCCAGGGCCAAGCCACAAGGGCAGAAGAGGATGAAAAATATTTCATACAGGTTTATTCTACTTTCATGGGACCTAATGTTCTCCCATCAGAGCAGAGGGTTCTCCCTCCTCCCTCAAAGATGAGGCAGCTATGGGCCTCCGCTGGCACTGCACAGAGGCTGGGTGCAAGAGAAGCAAAGTGGGAGACAGCTACCCCCTCTCTGAGCATCGGGAATTCCATTTCCTAGTCTTTGAGCCAGAAGTCCATGGTTTCTGGCACTCTCTCTGCCCATACCCACTAACTCATCCCTTCCCTCACATCTGACAGCAGTCATGCTGTACCATATTAACACAGTCTAGGTCACAAGGACAATTTCATGTTTAAGAGATTCTTTTTCCTTTTGAAAACATATGAGGGCAATGTAATAACACTAAATACATTACTGAAAATTCCTAAATCCACTTCTCACTTCAACTTCCTGCATTTTTTAAGCATATAAAATGACTGCACCACACTGGAAATATAAAGATGTCCTTTTAACCCCTGCCATTGTCTTTATTTAGGAGGGAAACAGAAAAGCCTGAGTGATTGTTGTTGTTGTTGTTATGTTCAATTAGCCAATATAGAGTACATTGTTAGTTTTTGACGTAGTGGTCAAAGTTCATTAGCTGCGTATAACACTCATGTGATGTGCTCTTCACATCACATGCCCTCCTTAATGCCCATCACCGGGGCACCCCATGCCCCCACCCTTTCTGTTCTGTGACCCTCAGTTTTGTTTCCCAGAATCCAGAGTCTCTCATCGTTTGTCTTCCTTTCCAATTTCTTCCCATTCAGTTTTCCTTCCCTTTTCCTGCGGTCTTCTGCCCTATTCCTTATGTTCCACATATGAGCGAAACCATATGATGGGGTGCCTGGGTGGCTCACCAGGTTAAGCCTCTGCCTTCAGCTCAGGTCATGATCCCGGGGTCCTGGGATTGAGCCCTGCATTGGGCTCCCTGCTCAGCGGGGAGCCTGCTTCTCCTCTCTCTGCCTGCCTCCCTGCCTACTTATGATCTCTTGCTCCCTGTGTTATAAAGTATTTTAAAAAGAAACCATATGATAATTGTCTTTCTCTGCTTGACTTATCTCCCTCAGCATAATCTTCTCCACTTCCATCCATGTTGATGCAGATGGTGGGTGTTCATCCTTTCTGATGGCTGTGTAATATTCCATTGTATATATGGACCACATCTTCTTTATCCATTTGGCTGTTGAAAGGCATCTTGGTTCCTTCCATACTTTGGCTATTGTGGACATTGGTGCTATGAACATTGTGGTGCAGGTGTCCCTTTTTTTTATTACCTTTGTATCTTTGGAGTAAATACCCAGTAGTGCAATTGGTGGGTCATAGGGTAGCTCTATTTTTATTTTTATTTTATTTTTTTTTAATTTTATTTTTTTAAAGATTTTATTTATTTATCAGAGAGAGAGAAGGGGAGAGAGCGAGAACAGGCAGACAGAATGGCAGGCAGAGGCAGAGGGAGAAGCAGGCTCCCCGCTGAGCAAGGAGCCCGATGTGGGACTCGATCCCAGGACGCTGGGATCATGACCTGAGCCAAAGGCAGCTGCTTAACCAACTGAGCCACCCAGGCGTCCCAGGGTAGCTCTATTTTTAATGTCTTGAGGAACCTCCATGCTGTTTTCCAGAGTGGCTGCCCCAGCTTGTATATTCCCACCAGCAGCGTAAGGGGTTCCCCTTTCTCCACATTCTCTCCAACATTTGTTGTTTCCTGACTTGTTAATTTTAGCAGTTCTGACTGGTGTAAGGTGGGATCTCACTGTGGTTTTGACTTGTATTTCCCTGATGGCAAGTGATATGGAGCATTTTTTCATATTTCTGTTGGCCATCTGGATGTCTTCTTTGGAGAAATGTCTGTTCATGTCTTCTTCCCATTTCTTGACTGGATTATTTGTTTTTGGGTGTTAAGTTTGTTAAGTCCTTTATCGGTCTTGGATACCAGCCCTTTATCTAATGTGTCATTTGCAAATATCTTCTCCCATTCTGTGGGTTGCCTTTTAGTTGTGTTGAGCGTTTCGTTGGCCTGAGTGATTTCTTAAAAAGATTTTTGTTTATTTATTTGTCAGAGATAAAGAGCACAAACAGGGGGAGCAGCAGGCAGAGGGAGAAGCAAGCTCCCTGTTGAGCAAGGAGCCCAATGCAGGACTTGATACCAGGACCCTGAGCCAAAGGTAGATGCTTAACCCACTGAGCACCCAGACTCCCCAGTCTGAGTCATTTAAATGGTGGTAAGAGTTACAGAGGAAACAAGCAAGGTGGCGAAGTGGTGGAGAGTGGGTGGCTGAGTGGCAGGGACCGCTTGTCCATGTATTTCCATCACATGAATTCAGCATTATTTTGTCAGGTTCTATGTTTTTAAAGCCCTTTGAGAATCTAAAGAAATTACACTGTGTGTATGGACCCTTCAAGAATTAATGCATTTACATCAGCAAATCTTCTTATCCAAACATGAATCTGTGTATTGGGGGATTCCCGTGTCCTTTCCAGCATAGGTATGAGGCTTTGTGTACGTCCTGTATGAGTGAGTCCTGCAAACCTATCACACTTAATCAAACACAGTTTGTATTTTAGTGCAAATAGGGGTCTATTTGGTGAAATGTCTCTAATGTTGTTTTAATGCTAATTTACTACAGTGTTTGCTGTGACTTTCCAGTACATCTCTTTGACCTTGATCATGGCATTAAGAGTATGTTAACTTTTTTATAACAAAATAAAAAGTCCCACTCGGTTTCTCAGTATGATTATCATTTTTGGTAAACAAGAGCCATTTCCACTGATGTGGGAAAAGAAACACCAAAACGTCATCTCTCGGGGCCGGTTATTGCTAGTCCTTACCACCCCCTCTTATTTCTATTATCCCCACCAACGTGATATTTTTATCTCTTCAAGTAATTCAGGAAAACTTGTATTTTTTTGACCCCCATGAATAAGAAACATTCTACTGGAATTCGTTTTTATTCATCACCCTTAGGAGCAAAGCAAATAACAACAACCACCAAAAAAACTTAATAGACGGATTTATTTTTATAAAATAGGTAGCACAGGATAGCCATCTCATGATATTGAAAGTAGGAATAAATGAATGAATGTAACTTTTATTTTTTTTAAGATTTTATTTATTTGACAGAGAGAGATCACAAGCAGGCAGAGAGGCAGGCAGAGAGAGGAAGGGAAACAGGCTCCCTGCTGAGCAGAGAGCCCGATGCGGGACTCGATCCCAGGACCCTGAGATCATGACCTGAGCCGAAGGCAGAGGCTTCAACCCACTGAGCCACCCAGGTGCCCTGAATGTGACTTTTAAAGAATATGTGGAACACACATAATTCTCACAAAATGAAAATTTATGTTATCTGGGGTGGAAATTATAATGGCTACTGAAAGAGTCAGCTTCCAAACCTCGGTGATTTGGGCACCTGGTGGCTCTGTTGGTTAAGTGTGAGGCTCTTGAATCCGATTCAGGTCATGATCTCAGGGTTGTAGGTTCGATTTCTGCATCAGGCTCTGCACTGGGCATGGAGTCTGCTTGGGATTCTGTCTGTCTCCCTCTGTCCCTCTCCCCTGCCACTCCCTTAGGGCCCTCATCATCTCTGTCTCTTAAAAAACAAAAACCCTCTGTGACTTCACACAGGAGAACTTTGGGAGACAGGGAATCTGCTCCATGAGGCCATTCAGGGCCCCAGGCTGCCCTCTCTGCTGGCCCCACCATTCTCTAGGGCCTATAAGCATGACTCCAGAGGCTGTCAGCCCAGTAACAGCTGGCAAGGGTTGCACTAGGACACTGAATGCTGTGCTCTCCCGACAGCCATGCCACACAGAGAGAATATCAGGCAATAATTGACACAGAGGACAAGGAGCCTGAATTCATGAAATGCCCTAAGTCACTGAAGAAAAACATTAAAAATGTGGACACTCATCAAGACTGCAAATTAATGAACCTCCACTGCAAATACATTTTCCATTTTCAAGTCTCTGAACCTCTGGTGTGGAGAGAACACTCCGTCTGGGCAAGCACGCCCATGCCCCGTCCTGGAGCTCGGCTCCCCGCTCAGCAGCATGGCTGAACAGAGACGGGGTCTCGGCCTCGGGGCCACTATTACATAAGAGCACACGCGCAGCACACACATTACTTCTGAAACCACAGAAGCCAAACCACAGTGGAAAATTCAGCTACTCTAGAAAGAAATAGCAAGATAATTTTCTGCAAAGTTTCCTACTCTGGTCTGCATTCTCCTGGGGTGGCCTATATTTCTAGTGCATCTGAGAGCCCACACAATTAGAGAGGAGAGTCTCTAGAAGGAAGGTGCATGTACATGTCCTATTACCACGACTACACCTGGGGACAGACGGCATGTCGTGCCGGCCTGCGACGAGGCGGCAGAGGTCCTGGCGCTTGGACCTGGGGAAAGCTCCGTATTCCATCTCACCAGCAGGCTGGCGGTAAGCGTGAGATATTAATGGGTTTCACAAGACTGAAGATGTCACTCTTTTTTCAGTGCAGAAATAACTCCCCGAGAATTCAAGTCACTCAGGTTGGGGAGCAGACGTCACCCACAAAGACAGCTGGTTAAGCACACAAATGCATAGCATGAAGAGTCCCACTCCCCGCCCCCAAGCCCAGCGTTCTCAGAACCGGGCTGGAGGGCGCTGCCGCACTCCGGGTCCTGAAGCAAGTCCCGGAGGTGAGGGCACAGCGTCCTGTGACCCACCAGGTCAGGGTGGCTCTGAGGCCAGCAGCACAGAGGAGCAAACAGCTCACCGTCCCTCACCCAGGAAGCCCCTGACTCCCTGGGCAGGGCTCAGCAGCCCCACAGGCCGTGTCCTCTCCTGCCGCGGCCCACCCCGCCCCCGCACCGTGCTCCTCCTCCAGGCACACCCGGGCTTCCCTCCTGCACCTGCCCTGGGGCTTCTCTTCCGTCCTCCCTTGATTGCCACCATGGATCAACTCCTGTCCTACAAAGTTCGTCAATTAAACACTATTTCCAGGTTTTTTGAGCCTTCAACTTATTTTCTTCCCATGAAAAACATTTAAAATTTATCTGCTGTTTCTTAGGACATAGGCTGCCAAATATTTTTATACTCCCATGGTAATTTTTTTTTTTCTCCTGCCCCTGCTCCCAGGGATATAACTTGAACACATGAGCTCAGTAAATGATGTTATTTTGCTTGTTGCCATCACTGGGCATATCATGAAGACAGAGTTCTTTAAATACCTAAATGTGAATACAAAAGCAAGTCGTTTTAGGCATATTTTTTTTTAATTTCAGTAACCACTCTAACTTCGAGCACAACGGCGCCCGTCCCCCCCACCCCGGCCCCGAGGAGCCCCCACCCTCTGTCTGGAGCAGCAGCCACCTGTCCGGTGGACCCCGCAGCCATCCCGCTGGTCTGCTCTACAAAGTGGTGTTTTCCCTTGCCAGGTGGATACACCACATAGACGGCACGCCAACCACCACCTCAGCCAAGGCTGGCGGCTTCACGTGCACAACAGAAGCAGTCGCTCAGAAGGTCCTAGAAGGTTGGGACTGGAGGCACTTCTCCCAAAGTGGCAGAGAATTCTTAGTTTTAAATCTCACAACTTGATTAGATGTTAAAGGAAGAACAGATGGGGCTCCAGTCCCCCCTCCACAGCCCCACAGACGGCCTGAGCCAGTGCCCTGGAGCTCTATAGCCCAGGGTGGAAACAGCAGGCCGGGGATCAGCACCCACAGGGGTGGGAGAGGCAAGGTCCAGAGCAGTGCACGTGGGAAGAGCAGGAGGCCCGCAGGGTCCGGGACGCTGGTCCCAGTGGGACCTCTTCCACCTCCCACGACCAGCCACTCACATTCATCATGTCAATTTGCTATTTCACCTAAAACATGAATTTTCATGGGAAAAACTAGGCCAGGTGTTTCTCCTGAGGCTTATTTCAACACCTCTGCTGACTTAGCACTTAAAGCTCAGAATATTTTGGTCACTTTCTAAGAAACAGCTAAATTTCACAAAATAGTTATTTGGTGTCATGGTAATGGCAGGGGGTGGGGGTCAGCGAGGCCATTCAGATGTGCCCTTACTCTGCTTTATCTTGACTATGCACCAGAGCCCTTCTCCCCTGGCACACGGCACGAGCAAAGAGAAGCTCTGGTTTCTGAGCGAATTACGTTACAGAACTTCGCGGCTTAGCCAGGGGCTGACATTTCTTTCTGCGGGAAGGAGGGCTGGGCTGGAGGAAACCAGGTAGGCGGACCCAGAAGCCAGGGCCTCTCCCATCTGCCACCCACCCTGCCTCCGGCCACGAGGCTCCACAGCACACCCAGCAGGCCGTCCTTGGGACGGCCACCTTGCATGCCTCCGGTCTCGTGACAGATCGCCCACAGCTGTGAATGGTTGTCCCCCAAATTCCACCGAGATCCACCTGGAGCCAGTGCCCCATGTATAGCCATCTCAACAAAGTGCAAAGACCCACCGCAACCGCATCTGCCCACAGACAGGTGAGCTGGTCCAGGAGAGGGCTGCCCACGGGGTTCACTGTGGGCCCACGGAAGCAGAGGAAGGTGGGCTCTGTTCTCTGCAGAGCTGGAAAGTGGACGTTCACAAATGCCCCATATTCTGATTTCCCTTCCTCCCCTCTCCCTCTCCTCTCGCCTCCCTTCCTCACTGTGTAGTCTCAGGTTCTTCAAAAGACCCACAATTATATAAGGTAATAATTAGAACAGATAATTCTTGTGTTTGCAACAGGTAGAGAGGTAATAAGTAGAACAATAATAGCACAAAAAGAAAAAGAGGAGAGGGTATAGAGCTATACAGGAGAGATATTTCCATCACTTAGAGGAAATAATTTAGTGTAGACCTATGCAGATTCTGATTGAGAAGTACACTGTGAGCCCCAGAGCAATCACTAAAAAAATACTTAAAAAATATAGTGAGGACACCCAGGAAACTTGTTAAGAGAGTAGAAACTAAGAGTTCTCTTCACAAGCAGAAGTTTTTTTTCTTTTCTTTCTATTGTGTCTATATGAGAAGATGGATGTTAGCTAAACCTGTTGTGATCACTTCACAAAACATACACACATCAAACCATCATGCTGTACACCTTAAACTACATAGTGTTACATGTCAATTATCCTCAATAAGAGTGGAAAAATCTAGGGTGAAAAAATAAGGAGTGAAAAATGTTACACTAGAAAATACTTATGGCAAAAGAAAGCAGTAAAGGAAAGAATCAAAACAGACACGAGACGTATACTAAACAAAAATTAAAACTGCAGACATAAATCCAGACTGTCTCAATCATTACACTAAATGTAAATGGATTAAACAATCTAGTTGAAAGAGGTTACCAGATGCCTTTTTTTTTTTTTAATCCAACTACATGCTATCTACAGGAGACAAACTTTGGATTCAAAGGTACAAGTAGGTTGAAAGGAACGACCACCAAGCAAACAGCTACCCTAAGGGCCAGAATGTCAGCCAAAATGACTTTAAAACAAAACAAAATTCTAGTGATAAAGAGGGACATTTTAAAATAAAAAAGGGTCTTCCCTCAGGAAGACATGACCATTACATATCTGCACTTAACAACAGAATTCCAAACTATAAGAAGCAAAAAAGTGACAGAATTGAAGAAAGAGATAATTCAACAATAGTTGGATATTTCAATACCCCCACTTTCAATAAGGATAAA
Organism: Mustela nigripes; assembly: GCF_022355385.1. Lineage (NCBI taxonomy): Eukaryota > Metazoa > Chordata > Mammalia > Carnivora > Mustelidae > Mustela > Mustela nigripes. Next base: position 147,776,655 of record NC_081561.1, on the reverse strand, counting down.
ACAACTAAGATTAAACTCAATAAGGAAACAGAAAACTTGAACAACACTACTAAAAAATTGGACCTAAAAACCATCTGTGGAACACTGTGCCTAACAGCAGAAAACAAATTCTTCTCAAGTGCACATAAAATAATATACTCCAAATGCAAATTGAAACCACAATGTGGTACTACTTCACACGCATCAGAATAGCTATATTCAAAAAAAGAGCTATTAATGAGCATTAGCGAGGCTGTGCAGAGAATGGGACCCTCATCCATAGCTGCTGGGGATGCAAAATGTTGCACCTGCTGGGGGACGCAGTTTGGCAATTCCTCAAAGCACTAAACATAGTCATCACGGGACCCAGAAACTCCCCTTCTGTGTATGCACCCAAGAAAAAAGCTATACACACACACACACACACACACACACACACACACACACACAAACTTGCACTGGAATGCTCTCAGCAGCATTAGTCAAAGCAGCAAAACCTAGAAACACTCCATCTCCACCAAGTTATGGATACCTCGAATCTCGAATACAGTATATCCAATCAGAATATCCTTTGGCTATAAAAAGAAATAAAGAGCTGACACCTGCAGCAACATGGACGAGCCGTGAAGACACGATGCTCAGGGTCAGGGAGGTGATACATCGCAACGTATTATACAATCCCATTTAGAAGAGATGTCCAGAGCTGACGAGTCTGTAGATTCAGGGAGGGCTGTGGGGGGACTGTGAACAGGGGTAGGCGGCCTTTTTGGGTAATGATAATCTTCCAAAATGGAGTGTGGTGATGGTGGCACAAGTCTGTGAACACACTAAAAACTGTCGAATCGTACACTTGACATGGGTAAACTATACTGAGCGTGAGTTACATCTCATGGAAGCTGTTGAGGACCGGAAAGTGGGACGAGATGCATTCTGGCCGGTAACACACAGCCTCACCTTCTCCTGGCCCTGAAGTCTGTTTCAGCTGTTCCCCACTCGTCACTTGCCAGCTTGTTCTTTGGTGAGTCATGCCCAGCAACCAGACTTGCAGAGAAAGTATTTTCATATTTCTGCATGGTTAGAGATTTCTGAACAAATTTTACTGGGACCTTGGACAAAGGACAAATCTTACAAGTTACTGAACAGACTCACAGACTCCCCTCTCTTTTGCTCTGTGCTTACATTTCACAAGGACATCTAAGGGCTCTCACCTCCTGGAGAGAGGGGAGAGGAACAATATGTAAAGATGTCCCCAGCTTCATATTGTTTGGGTTCCTCACCTACAACACAGACCCCCAGGATGGGTAAGTTGAGGTCAGTTGGACCTTCGCCACACAGCCGAGAATGCATCAGAGTGCCTGGCACTATCTTTGCAGTACATTTTTCCTACATTGTTTTGATGGTGTAGTTTTTGAGAATACTTCTTCATATTAGAATGACTTTTTGAAAATCTCTATGGAGTTACATAATTTTACTCTAGAATAATTAAAATGGTTTTTCCATTACTGATATGTACTTTTGAAAATGTCATGCAAGTTTTAGAATTGTTAAATTTTGGAACATTCTTCTTCACTTGAGTATAGGATTTGTAGCATTTCAAATTTCCTCAGTGACTAGTGACATTTTAACAACATAAATGCTCTTTTAATGATCTTCATTCCCCAGTTTGTCATCAATGTCTTCAAAGTCATGGCATATTCTTATCTTTACCAACACTGTGTCAAACCCGCGCACGTTTAAGTATTTTTATGTTTACAAGATGCTGTCCTCACATTCACCGGACTATCACTACTACACGAGCCTGTTCATTATTTATAGTTGGAATTTAATTCATGAATTACTAATTCTGGTACGATCTGAAAAGCACTCGGTTGCGATTTACGTCAGGATGATTTCTGACCGTCTGTCACGGAGATTCCTGGCAGCGCGCGTGAATAAGTGGAAACTGGAGCCCGTCCCCGGCTCAGTCGCCATGTGCTACCACGGAGAGTTGTTCTTTCGTCTCGAGAACAGAACTACAGTGCACGTTGAGGGGCTAAAATCACAGCGAAGAATGTAAGTTTTATGGCATATACGCGTTTTCTAACTGCTCCGGGGGTTCCACATCGATAGCATCCCAACAGTCCCCCCAGGGACAGTGGAGTCCCAGTTCTGCAGCTGCCGCCGAGGACGGGAGGAAGCGGAGTCAGCAACGCGTCCCTCAGGGGCGGCCCTGGCGAGGAAGCGACGTGGGACTCGGGCCCTGGGAGAGCCGCGACAATCCCTCAGAAGCTGAACGGCCCCCGAGGCTCCCCATTCCCTGCACATCCAGGTCCCACTAAGGCCTAGGACTCTGGCCTGAGTGAGGTTGGTTACCAGGTTACTGCTGAGCACGTGCTTGTCGGTGGCGATGCCAGCCGGTCCACGAGCTCACAGAGAGCACATCAGTCATCCCCGGGGCTCCCCTCTGCGGTGGCTTCTGATGGTCCCTCCACTGCCTGCCCCCCCCCCCCCTGGCTGCGACCCCCAGCTGGCACTTCCCAGCTGTGACACCCTTCCTTCTCAGATGCGCCCTCGGCTGCTCTGCGTGATTCCGGCAGCCCTGGGCAGACCCACCCACCCCCGGTGCTTCGGGGGGCCGAGTTCGAAGACGTCAAACATCATGGTGCTGCCAGTCCTGTGGGAAGCTCCGCTCCTCCTCCCGGGGGCCCCAGGGAGGGACCCTTCTTCCCTCCCTCCCTCCCCTTCTTCCCGCCGGTGGGCTCCTCAGCGGCCTGACAGGCAGCATGCCTCTACTTCAGCGCTCAGTGCACAGCGGCACAGGTGTCTCCCGGGTCCCCATCACTGGGGCCACAGCAGGGTGACCTGTGGAGCAGGTGTGCGCCCGGCATCCCAAACCTCTGGAGAACAGCTGTTGGTAAGACTTGCCCCAGGACAGGGTGTTCAGGGAGTAAAAGCAAACGGGTGACAAGAATCCGCCGCACTGGGGGACGGAGAACACATGCTTTCTCCCACGCGGACCCCGGCGCGGAGGCGGGTACAGCTGGAAAGGTGGGCGACGGCGGGGCACCCACGGCGGAGGCGGCGGTGCGGGAGGGTCTGCGGACAGGCGTGGCACGTGCTGGCGCAGGGGATCATTCTCTGCATTGAAATTTGTAAAACAGAAGGCAGAGAAGCTCCGAAACCACATCCCACAGGGACGCAGGGAGCAGCGAGGGAAGAGCTGCATATTCAGTCACACAGACTGCGGGACGATGGAAATCGGGGGCCGGTGCCTGGCAACCGAGAGCGCCGAGTCGGCTTTCACTGCAACTAGAAATGTTTGAAAATTGAACATTAGTGGGGAAATAGTTTTGCCAAATCTGAAGGTGGCATAAATTGCTAAAACAACTCAAGTGGGGGGGAAACCAACTCAAGTGAGAATATCAGCAGTGGCCACGGCACGAGCCCTCGGGTGGACCTTCCCTGTTGCTCCGCCTGCTTCCTGCCCCCGACCTGTGTTGTGACTTCCTGCCCTGCCCGCTGGCTCCCGATTCCCAGGGGGCACAGGGTCAGGGAGTCTTCACAGGGACAGCCACGGCGGGGCACGGCCACTGCCAACAAGCGTTGCGCCCCCTCGAGGGGAGCCGCAGCAGCCTGCCCCCGAAGACGCGGGAGACACCAGGCCCCCGACCTTGCGCTGGGATCCATTCCTGGTTGGCAGGAAGGTTCCTTTGCCATCGGGACAGAAGTTCTATGTTCAAAAGTCACCTCCCCTGCTAAGGTCGCAGCCCCAGCTCCATCCTGGCCGGCAGCTGGCGTGGGCAAGCTCACGCTCCACCCTGTCAAGATTCCTGCAAGTCGCTATTTACACTGAAAATCACCCAATTTCACCTAGACGCACCAGCTCCGCGGGCGAGAAGATGCACGTGAGGGCCTGTGTCACCTGCTCCAGCCCTGCGGGGCTCCTGTCCCTGCCGCCACGGCTCCCATCTCCACTGTCCCAGCTGCGTGCAGTCCCCCCGCCCCCGTCCCAAGCCACACCCCGCCGGCTTACAGAGCCCCGTCTCGGAGGCCTCGGTGCCGGTGGGGGCACCCCGCGACCCGGCCCTTGTCCCAGAAGACCCAGCCCAACCGTCCTCTCCTCGGTTTTCCAAAGCGGCCTCCCTTAGGCACCAAAGTTCTCGTGATTCCCCAGCAGGAGACTGGGACCTCTTCAGCCGCCCCGGGCTCCGCACGGCTTCCCCCAGCAGAGGCTGCGCACATGCGCATCTCGACCTCCGGCTATTCACACTCCTCCGTGGACGCACGTGTGGGTCCCACGGGTCGCCGCACGGTGGTCTCTGCGCCACCCTCCCAGCACGGAGCCCAGCCATGTCGCCCGTGTCGGGGGCGGGGCGCAGGGCAGAGCACGAGACGAGGCGTGCCCCGGACTCGTGGGCCGGTGTCTCCAGAAGCCATGTGTTCTGGCCGCCCTTGTGTCCCTGGCGGGAACGCCAGTCCAGCCACTGCGAGCCCCCTCCACCGCTCCCTGTGCCGACAGCCACGCCGAGCCACGGCAGGACCACCAGCTGCTGCCTCGGGGAGGCTGTCCCCATCAGCTCTGGTCCCATCTGATGGCCGGACCTGAACCCTGAACCACTTGTCAGAATGGAAGCCTGGCGGCCTCCCCCAGCTCGGGTCAGGACGGCCGATCCCCAAAGTGTGGATCGCCATCCTCGGGGGCAGCTGTCCCGCCAGAACCCTTTCTCAGCCACACTCGCCGGCACGTGCGGAGCCCATCGACATGCACAGATCCAGACGCTACTCAAGGCGTCAATCGTGTACCCAGGTGGCTACAGCGTCCCTGCTCTACCGGAGCTTACGACGATGATCGGGCAACGTCACTGACGCCCCACAGTGGGGCGTCCCCTCAGCCGGAGTGTCTCCGAGGACAAGAGGGAATCAAGCCAGCCTGGCGGTTCTGGGGGGAAGGGCCGCGCAGACGAGGTGGTTCAGACGCAAACCTTCCAAGCCAGCCCACCATGGCAGTGCGCGTGGCGCGTGCTGCTTCCACGTGGGCCCAAGGAGCTGCGGCGGGACAGGGACGCTGGCGGTGTCGGCAGGCGCACAGCGGGTCACGGCATTCCCCTCACACACCACGACATACAACAGGGGCACAAACACCAACAGGAGGGACTAAAAGCTTTGTATTCCCTCCGAGTCCTCCTCAATAAAATGACACCTCATACCTGAAAGATTCCACAGTAAAACCCAGGTTTTACCATGAAAATGTATTTCATGGATTAGTACGTCAAAATATATTTCCGAACAAGGAGAAGATACTACTTACACACTCAGAGCCTACACACAGGTGGAAATGGAACTTTCCATCACTGGATTCTACGCTACCTGGCATCACCAGGCATGCGGCCGATGACCGAGGCCTGCGTCGGCCCCTTCCGCCCCTCCTCCCAGAGGCCATCCAAAGGTCCGATTCCCTGCCTAACAGGAGAATGACAGATTTCAGATGCTGCTGTTCCAAGTTTTCCACAAGTTTAAAAGGCACCTCCTGCTACACAACCTTCCAGGTCATTCCCTGAGACCCAGCTCCTATCAGAGAACACGGACAGTACGTCCGGCGTCGGACGGATGCCAGAGGCCCCGAGCGGAGCTGCGATGCTTTAGAGAAAGCGACTGCTTACAGCGAGGACGTCCAGGGACAGGCTTTCCACAACCCGCACGCAGGGGACTTTTACAACAGATTACATCTCCACACGGCGCCGTGCACACACACCACGCGCACACGCCGGCAGGACGGAGGTCGGAGGCCACAGCGCGAGGACAGACGGACAGAGCCGCTCCCGGGCCGCACGGGCCCACGTTCTGTCCCACTTCCTCTTGGCGCTCACGGCTGGGTTCCACGGTGACGTTACACCAGCGCGCTGTCGTGTCACACAATCGCAGCCCTCACAGACAAGCACCCGGCGAGCGCCTCCGTGACAGCGAGGCGGGCAGGAACTGAAAAACCTGCGCTAGAACCACGAGGTCTGCTCACTCACTGAAACCAGTCGAGTAGGTCTAGTTTACTCTTTATTAATAAAGGTGACTTTTAATAAAAACAAACATAATTTAATTCAAATAAAAAACACAAACGTGGCGCACAATCACAGCTTCACGTCTGCATCATTCCCAGGGGCAAGGGCCAGCGACCCCACGGGCAGCAGCGAGCGGGAACGAGACTGCCCACGGGCCAGCGGCGACTCCGTCCTACAGGGCTGTGAGGAAGCCACAGACCGTGCCCAAAGCTTGGCCCACGGGTCATGGTCTTAGGCCATTACTATTTAATACGACCGACTCACAGATGGAAAGAGAAGCCCTCTCGGTGCTTCCAGATGTGTTCTGGAATTGGTTTCCAGGCATCTTTACACCCAATGAATTACAACGATAAAGACGACAGTCTGGGGACCAACAGCTTCTTCTGCGGACAGGGGAGGCGACCACGGATGCTGCTGGCGACAACTCGTGGATTAAAAGTCGTAACGACCCTAGATTTCTTCAAAACAAGCAACACTAGCGCACACAGGAGTATTTAATATAACCTTATCGATCTAACAACCCTTCCAGACGGAAGGAAATCCAAATAAAGCAGACGTGTCAACTCTCACTTCCGGTAATAAGCTTCAGGCCGCTCTGCGACCAGGGGCACCACACCGACGGTCACGTCTGCTTTGTCCTGGCTGGTGAAGCCACACACACACGCAGAGCTGTGGGAGCCTGCAGCTTTATTGAGACCTTTCAGGGTGCTAGAATACTCATGGTTTCCCGGGTTCGCTCCTCGAAATGAAGCTGAGTTGTCGGTAATCAACTTCCACAGACCAATGTGTAGCCAAACCAAATTAAGAACAGTGTATCTTCCACAAATGGCCTCAAATAAGAAGCTTTCGTTGAGTATAATGAAAACTTAATTTTTAAAAATATCTGCAGTCTTTTTGAAACACAAGGCACCAACAGGGAGCAGACATTCCAGCAAAGAGTGATTGTCTGGAGGGAAAAAAATGGAAGTGATCAGAGTCCTTTGTCCTTTGTTGATGAGAACACTTCTTTCTTTCTCGTCTATGCAACATCTTCCAGATAATCGGCAACGTCACTGAGCTGGGACACGGTCAGGTCCTGTGTCAGGTCATCAAGCTTTATGGTTCAAAAGAAAGAGAGAACCAGTATCAGAATGCAAGCAGAGTCATAAATAACCCTTACGATACGCTGCTGTACTTTGACTAGCATCTTGCGCTATACAAACTGCTTCACCTTCCGAAGTCCCTCCGTCTCTCCCTCTTCCCCCTATTTTGCTATCTGTGAGAATTACTAAAAGGCTGAGCTAAGAGCCAGACTGCACCACCACCACCACCACAGCGTGCTGAAACAGCCCAGCTGCAGCCCGTCCGGTGACGAGGCAGACCGTGGACGCCGACCCGTGTCAGGAGTTCTGACTCAAGCTTACCCACAACCCTGGGAGGCAGACAATCCCACCAGCACTTCACAGACACACCAGCCAGGGACTCAAGGCCAAGGCTTGCCCAAGAACCGCAGTGCACGGCTGAGCATGGGCCGGGGCGGTGCCGGCTCAGACATGCGGTGTCTGCCAGCAAACGCTGCCTCTCTCAAAGGCCTTCTCGGCTGCTAATCCCCAGACGGCCACAAGCACGGACTCCCTCCTCATGCTGGGAGGCGACGTTCACCTCCAGGCTGCAGCGACCTCTAACCCGAGATGTCCGAGGGGCCCTCGCCCGAACGGGCCGCAGCTTTCCGTGGGCATGACGGGAGATGCTGAGAGGCTCGCTGACCTCTTCTGTGCAACACATCTCAGTACACGCCCCTGCCTGCCTAATAAAAAGGTCAAATGTGGCTCTGCAGGACGGACCCCTAACCATGGAGCCTGCGTCCACTGTACTGTCCGCGCCGGCCTCTGCACCAGCCCTGACCCGCCGGCCGAGACGCCGCTCCGCCTCCTCCATCACACCCTCTCGTCCGCGCACCGAGGTCTATCCTCTATCCTGCCTTCCCCAAACAGGACTCTGGCGTCCGCTGACTGCACCGCTGAGGTGGCCAGTTCTTATCCAGAACCTGGGCCAGGAAGGGTCATGTCACAGCCTTCAACTACCTTTCTGTAACTGTTGAACCTATACAGTCACCCCCGGCAAGAGACGCAGGCGCGAGCGGCGCTCCGCGGGCCACGGCCGCACCGTACTTTGTCACTGGTGTTGAGGTCGTCGATCTCCACGGAAAGGTCCTCCTCGATCTCTTCCCCGACACTGAGGTCACTCTTCTCTGAGCGGTGGCTGGTGCTGGTTCGAGAGAAAGACAAGAAGAAGGAACACTGAAAATAAACATTTACATAAAATACAATAAAATGATACTCAGTCTCATGAATTTCCTACGAATTATCCCACTTGATCCTTAAAGTAACTTCATGAGCCAGAAACAGACGCATCACTTTACGAGGCAAAAGCAAAGACCCACAGAGCGGACACGGACACAAGGTCAGGAAGGTGCAAACCCAGGTTTTTAATACTTCATCTACTACGTCATGCTACTTCTCAAAAAATGCTTATTAACTATTGCTAAAGAATCAACATAGATTCCCAACTGCAGGGGGGGTCTCTGTCAACGGCATGAAAATTCTGACTCTAACGTCACATTTCTGATCCTCTCCGTAACAAACACTATCTCCAAGCTATCAGGCACCTCGCTGGATTACACTGTCCCTACGTATGTAAAAAGGTGACCTGAGACGCCGTCTGCATCAGAACAGTAACTGGTGGGGCCGTTCTTAAAACTCGCCGTGTGCCACCCCCCACCCCGCCGCCACTGGACGTGGGGAAGCACGTGGGTCCCGGAGACCGGCCTCCTCGGAGCCGCTCTGCGTCTCTTCCCGGGGCCTCAGCTTTACCCACTGGCCCCAAGCTTCCTGGACGGAGCGCGTCTGCTCACTCTCTACGGCCAAACTAAGGCCTCCCAGCCCAGCGTGCAGATCCGCACGGACGGTCTGCCCCCACCTGCGATCAGCACGGACGGGAGCGTGTAACGCACGAACACGGGCACGGACGGAATCCTGTCACCGCCGGGTCAGAAACTGCCCCCGACGCCTGTGCCACCCGACCCGCGCTCTCACCTGTTGAAGTCGTCAGCGTAGTCATCCTCTCCGGTCCCTGCCGAGTTTAGGAAAAGACACGTCACGTTGGTCCCAACACGCTCCACAACTCATCTGCGACCACACACACGTTTCCTCCGGGGAAAAACTACATTAACGCATTCTACTGCAGCATTAAAAAAGAAGTCGCCAGGATCAGAAAGACTGTTTTTGACCACACACGATATGAAAGCGAATGACCAAATAAAGTGCCTAGGGCATAATAAAAATGTCCCGAAACGTAGTTAATACCTGGTCTTTTATTCCAAGTCCCCCAAAATCTAATCCATTGTATGTTCACTATTTGTAAAGTCATTTCAGATTAAATGATATTATATTCATGATAACAGCAAGTTATCATAACTGCTATACTTTTCTTTTAAAGATTTTTGGTCAGAGAAAAAGAAAGAGAGAGAGACGGTGAGGGCCGGAGCAGCAGCAGCTGGGAGAGGGAGACGCAGAGGCCCCGCTGAGCCGGGAGCCTGATAGGGAACTTGAGCCCAGGATGCCGGGATCATGACTGAGCTGAAGGCAGACGCTTCACGGACTGAGCCCCGCAGGGTCCCTGTTACCGACACTGTCAACTCCGCACAACCCGCAGAACGTTCAAAGGCTCACGAAGTGTGAAGAGGCAGGAGAGCCAAGTGAACGGGAGCATCTCCGTGAGACTCAACGACTTCAAATTCCGGCTCCGGCTGCAAGGAGCTCTCGGCCCGTGGGAGAACTAGGTAACCCTCCTCGGCCGTCTCCTCGGCTGTGATGATGGCCAAACCCACACCAGACACAGGCTCGTGTCAGGATCCAGCAGGCGCAGTGCTGGGCCCACAGCCTGCGACGCAGCCTGCCCTCCGCAGAAGGCAGCGGGACGTGGAGGCCGCAGATGGCCGGGGCAGCGTCCCGCGGCGGAAGGGCATCACCTCTATGCCTTGCAAACGCCCCTCCACATCGCCTGAGGGACACGTGAGGAAAGCAGACGTGAACCTCGAGGCGAAAACACAGAGGCCCACAAGAGCCACCCTGCCCAGGGATGCCCTGCATGTGGGAGACACATGGATATGGGGCGGCCGCCCTAGGCAGGGCGCAGACCACAAGGCCGCCGGCTGGGCAGCCAGCTGGGCTTGGGGGACACTGGTGTGGGTACGAGACGGCATCTACACAGACGCGTCACTGAGGGGTTCAAGCTCCCGGCTAGCGAGACAAGACAGTCCTCTCCCACTAAAGCCATCATCACTTGATGCATCTGTCAGATAGTGTGCGACTCCCAGGCGCCGAGGTACGACCCTGAGTAAGGGGTGTTCCTAGCCTCAAGGAGCCCACCCCGCAGTGGAGAGAGAGGCAGCCAACAGCCAGACAAACCAGACGCTGTTCGAGAGGCTGGAGAGAACTTTCTGAGGGGAAACCTACAGAAGGTACCAGACGTACAAATTATGGGGAAAGTGAGCTCCAAGAAGAAACACACGCCAAGGCCCAGAGTCGGGCAGGGGCAGTGATCCGGGAAGCAGTGAGAAGTCGACACATCCTCCAGAGCGCGTCTGCGGGCAGAGAGC
>NC_081561.1:147741804-147752535 GCF_022355385.1 Mustela nigripes | reverse complement strand
CTCGGAGCGAAGGGACAGCTACAAACAGCATGACGGTCTCTTCCCTCGGCTGGAAATAAACCATATAATCCTTTGATTCCCAAATTGAAAACATGAAAAGGAGCAACACCATCAAAGACCCAGTAACCAAACCACAGGGGCTGCTCCCTGGTGTGTGAGTCCAGGCACCTGACAGAGAGGAACCCCCAAGAAGTCACCTCATTGCGGAGGTCCTGCTGTGGCCACGAGTCACGACACCAGCAGGCCCACACAGTGGGCTCCAGGGCCTCACCCTCATCCTGCAAAATGGGAGTCACGGCAATGATCACAACACACCTGACCCCAACCAGTGCTCGGGTAGGACTGCTCAGCTGTACCAACACACAGGGCGCTGCAACCAGGCCCGAGACAACATGTCCCCTAACGGGCACGCTCTATCCGCTCCTGGGACCCTGGACTTTCAATTCCAGTGTTCCGCTCGGCACTTTTCTCCAATACATCAAACTCCTGCCACCAGAGGCCTTAATTTTACCAACCCATAAGCCACACACACCTCCAGAGCGCACACGTTTTATTATAAATCCTCCCAATAGCTCATTAATATAAAAAGCCATTACGATTTACAATTCTAAACTGGCCATCCGTCTTCAACACTCAACATAATAATATCCTGGAACAACGGCCAGGAACCCAGTCTCCTAGAGCTAGGATTTATAATGAAAAGTAAATCCTCTGCCAACTAAGGAAGAAAATTTCCCAAGTACCGAATGAGTCCCAAACCCCCACAATTCCGTGATTCAACACTGCGTTCCTTCCTAGGGCACAAAATACAAAACACTCCCAAGAGAACACGTTTTAAATACATGCTTCGTTAAAGGGAGAAACGCGATGTCAAGACAGTGCACGGCACTTGCGCTACAAACAGAACCTGCACCCAGGAGGACGAGGAGGGGAAGCCGAGCCCCGGGGGGTCTGAGCGCAGAAGCACCCCCCACCCCCGTGCCCGGGGCCCACCGGGGAGTCAGAGCGCAGAAGCCCCCGTGCCCGTGGTCCACTCACCTTACTGGGATTGCTGTGAGCACTGGTTTTGCCTTCTGGTGACTTTGGTGGAGAATGAACATCAGACAGCTCTAGTGCACCCTGAAATATTTCAGTTTCAGATTAAAACATATTTTAAAATAAAACATAAATATACTATTAAGCTTCAACAGAATTTTGGCATTTAAAACCACTATACAATATTGGTGTTTTGAACTTTCTAAATAATATAAATATCCTTATTAGATTTTCACCAATTGTACTCCAGCAAAAACAAAACAAAACACACTTGGATTCTAATTACCCACACATCTGACCCCGTCACCCCGAACAGGCCGCTCCGTGCTGGGCTGAGCGCGCCCGGAGAAGCCCTCCCTGGGGGCCCCGCCGTGGGGGGCAGCCGGCCCCGGGACTCGCACGCACCTGCTCGCACCCCCTCCGGCCCCGCTCCTCCTCCACTGCGCCCCGAGTCCCGAGCGGCGGCTGTCTGCGGACGCGGCACACCCTGCAGAGGCCCTACCGCCATCCCGACCTCCTCTGCGCCGGCTGCCGGCTGCGGTCCTCTCACTCCCCGAGCACGGACCGCCCCGCACGGCCCTGCACGGCCCCGCACGGCCCCGCACGGCCCCGCGCCGTGCGCAGCATCACAAAACTGCCGCCGTCAGGGCACCTGCTGGTCCCTTCCCCGCACTATGCTGAACTCAAAGAAGAAAGGTTTCAGTGTTTCTTGGACGGAAACGACCTCCTGAGATTCAGCCACGACCCCGTTACAGCTCGATGACCGCGTGCGTATCAAATGTTGGCTATTAGATACGAGAGTCCCACCTCGACTCCAGCACTTGGAACAGGACCCGTGCGGCTCTCCACACCCGCGGCTCCCCTCCAGCCGCTGACTTCTGGCACGGCCTCCTCTTCTCCCGGGCCGAAAACCCCGTTTCACGGTCGCAAACTTTTCTTCCTCCCGTGTCCTCCTGAGACCCAACCGTCTGCCGTCTTACTCATTTATCGAGTCTTGTCACTTCTTCCTTTACAGGGGAATCTTTACCTGCCCATTTGTGTCTGCGTTTATTGCCACCAGTCCTTCTAGATGAGCGTTCCAGAAGATTCCACTTCTTCTAGGCTTTGACCTTCTCCGATCTCACCTTCTAACCTTCACAAATTCATCTTCCAAATGAGTACTTCCTCTGCACAAGTCTGCAAAAGCTTCCCACCGAGCCTGAACACAGGGTCTGTTCAGAGCCCCTGTGGGGGCGCCCAGGTGGCTCAGCGGCTTGAGCGTCGGAGGCTGGGTTTCGGCTCAGGTCATGATCTCAGGATCATGGGATCGGCCCCTCGTCGGGCTCCCGCTCAGCGGGGCTTCTGCTGGGATTCTTTCTCCCTCTGCCCCTCCCACCTGTCTGCTTCCTCTAAAATAAACAAATAAATCTTTTAAAAAAAGAAGAAGAATCCCTGTTGGGTTGGGATGGACCCTGCAAAGGATACAACGGTGAGACCAAGCCCTTGTCCCAGCCAGGGGATGTGTGGGGAGGAGCAGGCCACCGCGGGCGGCTTCCACACCTGCGCAGAGCCCAGCCCTCCATTTCGAGAGCCGCCGGCAGAGAGGGAGGAAGAGGGAGCCAGCCCAGAAGGCAGAGTGGAAGAGAGACCGTGAGTGAGGACACTCCACAGCTGGGTGTGGGGACGGTGCCCCGCTCCAGGTGGAGAGCAGACAAGGGGAAGGCAAGAAAGCAAAAGCCACTTTTAAGTAGAACCAAGTCTGGCTGAAGCACAAGGTTCCACATTTCACAAAAAGGCATAAAACCGGAAAGGTGGTTAGGCGCCACATCACACAGGATCTCAACACCAAGGCCGAGGACCCTGGGAGCCAGCTGGCTGCCACCGCACAGTGACGGCAATCTGTAAAGAGCGGAGAAGATGAAGCGCTGAACTTGAAGATGAAGTCAGCAAGCCTGAAGGGCGCACACTGACCGTGGAGTGCGCTGGCAGAGGTGCTGGGGAGCAGGACCCGAGCGACGGCAGGTGCTCGTGGGGAGCAAGGGGGCTCACAACCCAGTGCTGGGACCCGCCATGCCGGGGGACAGCCAACGCCCTGCAAGACCCACTCAAAGTCACGGCAAAGGACGTGGGGCACAGCAACCTGAGTCTTAAGGTGGTCTGCAAACGCCTTTCCATGAAAGCATCACTGAGTTCAACGGGCTGAACCCAAAGCTAGTTTTCTTCCCCAGCATCAGAAGTCAGAGGTTAATACAACCTAAGAAGAGGCTTTCCCCCCTCCAAGTTAGAACGCTAGTGAAGACGGGAAAGCCAAAACGGACACCTGCGAGCTCCCAATTTTAAATATGAATCTGACCATCCATTTATGTCTGTACAGAGACACACGACCAGTTAAAACGACACACCCCCGTATCAAGAGGGGAAAGTAGCAAGGAGCGGGTATTTCATAACGGTTTCAAACTTTCAAGAAGTAAAACGACCTCTTGATGTTACAAAAGTCTTCTCGTGTGTCCGTTTCACAGACACCCAGCTTGGCATCAGGGCCAACTGACGGGGCCGGCTTCGGATCCACCAGCCAGAAAGACATACAAAGAACACATTTCCTGACTTTTCATTTTCAAACCAACCCAACCAGACAAGAAATCTCTGACGGGGCCCCAGTCTGAGGCAGACGCCCTGTCTAGCAGCAGACGGAGCTCTGCAGCGACCAAGTCTGCTTTCTTCCACGGCGCGCTGCTGCCGCAGGGGACAGAGACTCCTCCCTGACAGGACTGGGCCACGGGCTCGAGCAGAGGCAGCTCCGTGGACTGTAAGCAGGAGTCACAGAAGCACAACCGACACAAGCAGAGAAACCGGGAGCAGGAACTGGAAGCGGGAGGACGAGATGCTTCACCTTCTGCGACTCCGGCTTCGCTCGAGTGAATGAAGCCTGTTTCATCACACACGATGCACATGTGCTAGGGAGTGTCCAGGGGGTCTGTGTGGGGAAGAGCTGGAGACCAGCTTCACGCTGGGGAAGGACGGAGCTGGACATAGGAGTCACCAAACAGTAATGAGGACAAAATGACCAACAATGACGACAAAGGCCAACGCTCGCAGGTCCCTACACAGGAAGCTGCTGCCGAGCCTTCCCGACCCTGACTCCCCGCGGTTCTCACCACCACCCGCGAGGCCGTTCTTCCCATCATCCCCACGCCATGAGTGAGCAACCTAAAGCACGTGGAGGTCAAGTGACTTCAGAGAGTCACACACAGGACATGGCAGAGCTGGGATGTGACCCCAAGCATCCTAGCTCAGCCCACGCTCCTGCTTCTGAGCTAAGGGAGGACACACCAGGGCACGGGGGCCACCAGCACCGCACAGCTGAACCCAAAAGCCGCTGCAGCGCCCCCACCCCTGCCATGCACCCTTCTGCTGCAGTGCCCCCCACCCCAGAGCCCCGTCCCTGCCCCTCACTCCAACACCAGGCCCAGCACCCAGCCAGCCACAGCCCCTGCTCCTGGCCCAGCTCTCCACAGCCTCCTTAGGACACCTCCCCAGTCCTCTCCACTACTCTCACTGAGTTTAACAAAATTTCCACTTGAAAAACCACTGCTCCCCTTTAACTAAAACTGATTTGACTCCTAAAATGTGTGGTACGAACCATTCACTATACACTCCCTCCACTATCATAAGCCACCACTTCCGCGTGCATTTCCTTATGGGAACACAGTTCATCTTTACTAACGCTCAATTCTTCTCACCCATCAAACTATTTTATCTTTCAATTCAAAGCACCTATTTCTTATGCCCTCTATGCAATGGGTGCTCAGTCAGGCTCCCCTGATGTTAAAAAAGATTCTAACAGAAAACACGCTCTGAGACCCCACACGGAGCCCAGGGAGTGCGCAGCCCCACATTCTTACTTACAAACCAGTCACTAAAAGCACGGGTCTAACCGGGTGCCAGAGAAACAGGATCTCTACCTAAAACTAACATTTGTAACCAGATATCAGACTTCATCTCATTAGCAAGAGAGGCAGTAGCTAATCAAGAACACAGAAGTTCGGAAATGTTGAGACGAAGCACAATCAACAGCCTCAATAGCTCTAAGTCTGTTTTTAAAAAGCCCTTAAGTTCAAAAATTGATTAACTGGCCTCTGATTCAGCTCTGTTACATTTAAAACGGTAACAAGACAATAACCAGCGAGTGTCCGGGCACCCAACGCGCCCTGCCCGGTGCGGCCTCACGCTGCCCACGAGGCAGCCTCTCTCCCCATCCTGCCCGGCGGAGCCGCGAGGGGCCCGCATGGCCAAAGCCAGCCTTGTCCCCTCCACCCCTGACCCCAGTGCTCCCGAGTGTCCAACTGCAAACAAGCACGGCACCAGGCTCAGCCGACATGACTCGACTTTCAACAGCACGTGCGCTCACACGACCTAAGTGTGCTTTGTTGTGTTTTGAAGAAACAGCTTCTTTGCATTTAAACTCCGATTCACTACGCACGCAGAACTCTACATGGCGACCCTGAGTAGCCAATAATTAAAACAGACAAAGATGACAGAGGCTGGAATGATACTCACCTCCCCATTGGGTGGCCCTCTCTCCTTCTGCTGACAACGTCTGATCACCTCCAGTAACAACGGTCCGCCCACAGTACCTTCTGCCTCGATAATACCTAGATCTCGGGCTAAGTTCTCTCGGCCTTCAAGACACTGAAACTAGGGAAGAAGATACAACGAGTGAGATCTGAGTGCACAGAAGTATGCAAATGACTTTCAGAGATTAAAGAAAAATATTTTTGAAATTAAAGATATCTCTAAACTCAGAGAGATCGTCTTCCTAATGAATAAAACGCCCATTTAAAAAGTTATAGATTTCTTTTAAACTAGTCTCTGCATCCGAAGCCTTCATGAACGGATGCGGACACCGGAACAATTATTTCCACAAAACCCTCCTCTCCGAGTTCTACGAAGCGGCGTGGGTAGCAGCCATCTACAGCTCAGATGGCTTTTAAGACAAACGAAACACTAACTACAGGAAATAATCTATATGCAAGACCCTCTAACACATCAAATTTTGTTAAATTTCAGTTTACAATGAACGCACTTGTATCGAGGACGCTTTCAAAGATAGATGCAAAAAAACATGACTCTTACTGTGCTGGTTTCAGGTTGAAAAACGGCCAAGGTGAAGTCAAGATTGAAAAACTGGAGAAACTCCGCAACCAGACTAGCTGCCAGCCGGCCTGCAGGACGGGAGAGGCGGTGAGCACACCTGCGCGCGCCCCAAGCCCCTTCGCTAACGCCACCAGGTAAGGGTAACTTAGCAACTGAAGAGGAGGTTTCTAAGCTTAAACGATAAATTTATCTTCAAAGAACCCCAGCAATGAAAATCTCAATCTCGTGTTTTCACTAGCACCGTGTGAAGCTAACTAGTGCTAAAACGACATTCCGCAGGTGCGTGAGAGTACTCTGCTTCTTATACTAAAACTGGTTTGGGGGCGCTCCGGTGACTCAGTTGGTTAAGCGACTCCCTTCTGCTCAGGTCATGATCCCGGAGTCCTGGGATCAAGTTCCACGTTGGGCTCCCAGCTCCATGGGGAGTCTGCTTCTCCCTCTGACCTCCCATCTCGTGCTCTCTCTCTCTCTCTCAAACAACTAAATAAAACCTTTTAAAAAAACAAACAAACTGGTTTTAACCAACAATTTCCTATGACCAAGGATATTCAAAACAACTTAACAATTACATAATAAAACACAATTTTAAAATGAGAACCTATAAGAATCACAGACTTCAAAAAATATCTGAAACTCGTCAGGGCAGCTGGGTGGCTCAACTGGTTAAGTGTCTGCCTTTGGCTCCACGTCGTGATCTCAGGGTCTGGGGATCGAGCTACCTGCGTCGGGTCCCCCTCGGAGGGGAGCCTGCTCCTCTCTCTCCTCTGCCCTTCCCAACCCCCTTCATGTGCGCTCTCTCTCGCTCTAATAAATAAATAAAATTGTAAAAAAAAATCTGAAACTCCACATCGCTCCTAAATAGAACTTGAAAATTCGGAGGCAGACAAAATAAGCAAGAATAAACTGAACATCTTACCATCTTTCGTATTTAAAAACTTTCTCAGGCTCTCATTGACTAGAGGAGTTTTGTTCTGTTAAAAAAATGAAATAGTATGTCATGCATTTACCCTAAAAACTACAAAACGTGGTTTAAAGCTTAATTTTTGGCAGAGATATAGTAAAATATGGTCACTCATAAAATTATGGTTAAGCCCACTCTACAACTATTGATTACTACAGGAATTCTTTGATGCTATTTATTATCTCAAGGCTAATAAAATGAAACCACACATGAAAATGTGCATTTATTTTTAATTTTTAAATATTCCACAAATTGTTTATTAAACGACTTTAGAGGCTAGACCTTCAGCTACTCATACATGAAACGGCACTACGTTTACCTACAAAACAAGTGTTTATCATTCTAAATACACGGTGACATGCTGTCATCATAGATATCTTCCATTTATAGCTTACTGTGAGCAGGACTCAAATTACACACTTGCTATTCGCATCTCGTCAGCATCATGTGACGTGACTTAGGGTCATGCACAGGCCAACTTACCTCTGCCATTATGCGTTTACTTGAATACAGGAAACATACTTCTAGCTCACTCGAGCTTCTTTAAGCGAACCGAATGAATTATGAGTATAACGACTCACATTCTGCTGCTGGGATTGTAAATCGTGCAATCACTTTGGAAAGGAGTCTAGTGATGTTCTAAGGAGTTAGTACCCCTACCATAGGACCTATCTGCAGGCATCTTCTCACAAGAAAAGCATAGGTCTAAGCAAAGACATGTACATGAGGGTTCACAGAAGCCCATTTATAACACCAGAAAACTGGCTCATCAACAGATGAATGACTCGACAAACCGTCACACATCTGTACAATACACACTACACGGGGAAAGACAGAATGAGCTATGAATACAAGGGACAATATGGGCGAATCTCAAATGCATTATGCCAAATGAATGCAGCCAGATCAAAAAAGAAGAGAGTCTAGGCGGTAGGATCCCGCACGTGTGGCTCTTAAATACATGGTGGCCCTGGGGTGTGTGGTGGGGCAGGGTGTCACAAAGGATTTCAGGAAGCTTTCAAGGGTCAAGGATACAGTGCACTATCCTGACTGTTTCAAGGTTGCATAAACATTAAAATGTAAGAAACTGCACATTTAAGTGTACTGGGTTTACTATAGGTAACTTGTACCTCAATAAAGTTGTTTAATAAAAAACAAAAACAAAGACAAGGCAGGGAAAGATCACAAAGGTCCTTGGTAGGTTGGTCTAGGGAATTTTAAGACACCGAGTCAACTGAAATATTTAAAGAAAAATGGAGGAACAAAAGCAGATGTGTATAATCAACAGCCAAACTAGGAGCACTGCAGAGAACGGACTTCAGGAGGATGGTGAGTGACACGAGCAAAGGGGAGACTGGAGAGGAGGAGGGGTGAAGCCACCCACAAAAGCAGCAGCTCAGCACTGGACAGGAAGGCGGCGGAGGGCCTCCTCACACAGCTCAGCCGCAGAGCTGCCGGGGGGCAGAGTGCAAGGTACAGGCAACTCTCGGATTTCTTGCTCGGGCAAACCGCCGTCCCCAGAAGCAAGACCAGTCTGGCAGACAGGGTCACAGAGGGGTCTGGAGCCGACAAGGCAGGTCAGGGCTCAGGGCTGAAGTCAGCGATAGAATTCAGGTCATCCGGGGAGAAAACACAGAATGAGAGCTCCTGCGCAGTACACCAAGGATGTAAGCCCGGTGTAGAGAGAAAAGACGGCACGAAACAGAGCAAGGAGTGCTCAAAGGAGAAAAGAGAAAGAAAGAAGTCCCAAAATCCAGGGAGATTTTCAGGAAAGGAGAGAGGAATTAAAAATGTCAAATGCCACAAAGAACAACTAAGTTAAGAACACAGATTAGAAGGAAAATATACTCAGTAAGGAGAGTCTTCTTGACCCCAGCAAAGGAGTGTCTCAGGTGTAGGACATTTAAGGTGAATTTAAGTGGATTTAAGATGTTAACGTATTAAAGGGTGCCTGGAACAGAAGAAATAAGACATACACATTCTTTCAAAATTCAACTGTGGGGGAAAATGCGAGTGGGATTAAAAGCAGAACATGAGTTAAGGAAAAGAGCTTTGACCTTGAGACGGATACAAACACGTCTCTATGCTCCAGAGAAGGACCAACAGCAAGGACAAGGCCAAAGACACAGTCAACGGCCGAGTTGCTGAGAGTACCTGGAAGGCAAAACCCCGAGAACGGGACTATTCTTGGACAGACGAAGAACCCCGCAGCCAAGCCGGAGGAGGTACGGATGCGGACGGACGCAGGGCAGCTCTCCCCGAGCCGAGCCATGGAGCTGCAGGGGAAGACACAAAGAGTCGAGAGCGACCCCATGCTCCTACTTCCCTGCGAAGGACGGACCGGGCCAGCTGCGGGGAGTGCAGGAGGCAGGAGAGGTAGCAGGTCAGCACACAGCTAAGTGAGAGCTCTGAGCCCAGAGGGCTCATGGCCCGCTCGGACCCTCACCGAGGCAGGCGCCCGCCAGCTCAGCTGGTGCTGGCTGACGGCTGAGCGCTGACGTGGCCCACGCAGGAGGGGGCTTAGTCTGCTCAGTGAAATGACACTCGTGGTTCTTCCCAGAGGGAGTGTGGCTGGAGGCGGAGGAGCTGCGGTCTCTCAGACGTGGAGCAGGAGGCCCAGACAAGACAGGAACAGAGGGCGGCTGAGAGAAGACGGATGCCGGGACAAACACGGAAAGGCCAAGAGCAGCAGCACTTCATGCTGTAAAGCAGGAGCAGGAGCCTATGTCTAAAGCGGGGGGCGATCAGACCGACGCGGCTCCGACAAGGTGAAGCCCCGGGTTACGGGGTAATTCTTGCCGATGTCAGGGGGATGGCAAGACCTGAGGGACAGGAAAAAACTGAACGCACGTACACGAAAAAGTGGTTGGACTTGTGACAGTGACAAAGAGCACATGACTTTAAGACAACTGGGGGTCAGCTAGTTGAGAAGAGGTGCACACTGTATTCCCCCCACCCGGTGGCATTCGCCTGCACACTACACAGGACAGGTCCTGCGATCCTGCGGATCCTGCCCCAGACGCACTGACCACCGAAGCCTTCCTCCACGGGGCCCCTGTGACCTTGCCCATCAGACCAGGCATCTACACCAGCTAGGGTTCACTACTGGCCCCAGAGCTACTGCGACCCCGACCTCCCTTAGACGCCCCGAAATTCTGAGATACAGACGAAAGGAGAACAGTCTCCCCTCTGGCCCAGCAGTGGAAGTCAGTCCTTCACAGCTCAAAACCACCCCCGGCCACAGCGGTACCCGCATATTCAGGAGAACGTGCAGGCACTCGGAATTACACACAAGCGAGTGGGGATGTTGAAGGTCGCGCTTCTCCTACCTCTACTTTCTCTTGCTCTTCTAGTGCTAAAAACACAGCTGCTCGGAGCTCGGCCTTTTAAAAAAAAGTTGAAGGAACAGAAGTAGTTTGAAGGCCACGGTCACGACCCAGGCGTACACCCAAGCTCCACAGGCGCCGTCCCAGTCCCACCTTCTGAGAGCCGAGGCCTAGGGCCAGCAATGCCCCGCGGGCAGGTAAGCCCACCGGGCAGGGGCGGAGAGGTGGGAAGGCGCCGCGGGGTGTCCCCCGCCCGCCTGCAGGGACCCCCCCCCC